>NW_020174918.1:2456567-2529248 GCF_003031525.2 Neophocaena asiaeorientalis asiaeorientalis | reverse complement strand
AGGAGAAGTTAGCAGGAGTTGAACTAAATTCTTGGAAGCATATATCTTAAAAACAAAAAACATATTAACTAGCTGATGTGGTCTGAAAATATGTACTGACAAATCAATTTAGCTCAATAACTAGCCAGAAACCCAAGGTAAATAAAGAGATATATTTAAGTTTTTATATCTTCTTAAAATTTGATTAGGTAATCTGCAAATACACATTAGAAATAATAGAATATACTTGTATGTCACTCCTCACTTATTCTACAAAGCTAGCAAATTAGTTTGTGATAACTTTATCTCCTGATTACATTATAGTAAGTTTTTGAAGCACATTCCTATAGCACAAAAAACAGAATGATACATAAAAGGATGTGTAGTATGTAAGACACACATCTATCTATCTATATCTATCTATCTATTTATCTATATATATGTTTATATATGCATATACACACATACATATATTTGTGTATATCTCACACGTTTATATGCACACAATCCTGAAGAAAAAAGTTTTACATGTTAGCATACATCATCCATGTGTCTTTATCATGACACAGAAAAAGACTGGGCCAAAGCTTTCAGAAATTGAATGTGAACTCATTTTGAAATACCAGCGGTGTTTGAATTTTAAATTAACCTATTTACAATGAAACTATGCCTGCTGATTGCCATCATCTTCAGGAAAATTAACAGTAACGATCATTGGTGTCATAATGCAATTTCCCCGCAAAAATCACATAGGCTTCATTGCTGTTTACATAAATTGCCATAAATACCAATTATGGCTGAACATAAAATGTAATGCTCTTTTTTTAATCATAATCAGACAATTGTTCTTCTAATTCATATGCTAAGGGAATAGGATTTTGATTGAACCTTTGTTGTGGAGGCAGTGCTTCGATGGTAGTTAGCTTTGCTCGAAGTGCTGGTTGGCTTCTTGTCAAATCACTCACTCTCCATTTGGATCATGTAGTCCTTGTCCCTGTTCAGCATGTCCTCTAATACACTGGGAAGAACGTGCAGCTGTGCTAATGACAGATGAGGGAGATATGCCCTGAAAGTGGCCTCTAGACTTCAGCCGATACGTGGCTTCCTGTGGGATTTATAACAACATTTGGTGTAATTACGCAGAGGCCCCCATAAAGGAATAATGCAATAACAGACCTGTTAGAGGAGCCCATTTGCAGTGCCGATTCCAGTTTCCCCCATAGGTCAGCAGAACAAATAGCCAGTAAAAGCAATGCCCTGTTAAATGGCTAATTTTCAAAACAAATAAGTGTTAAGTTGCTGGCGGGGGAGTAGAGGAAAAGGCCAAAAAGAAGAGATTCAACGTCCTCATCATTTTGGTCTCTAAGAACGAGATAAATCAGCTAGAAAGTTTATTCACACAGAAAGTCAGAGCAGGAGACAATTCTCTATGAGGACAAAAGCCTTGTCTTTGCTTTCCATCATCTGGCAAAGCAAAGGTGAGAATCACGCTGTTTGGGTCTATTTTATCTCACCATAGAACACTTTCTACTTGTCTCCTTGGTTATTCTTTGGCCTTTCTTCTCCTCTTGTTTACTCCTAAAATTTTAAAATAAAGTCTGCTTGAAGTTTCCACCCTCTTCTGATTCAGAGCAATCCTTAACAATTAGAATCAGAAGAAAAATCACTCCATTGATTCTGTGAGCAAAGCTGTCCATGTGTGTTGATGACCACACACAATTGCACGTGTCTGGGAGTGGTAGTGTTTGATCTGTCCCTCCCCACACCTCAAGATTGGGCCATCTCTGTTATTTTAATGAAGGCTGGCAATTTGTCCTAGTTCTACCTGATTCTATCCTAGTTGATTAAAGCAGGCTAAAGTGATACATCTAGTCAAGTTTAATGAAACAAAATTACAATTCTTGATCTAAGAAGAAAATAATAAATAAAACTGGTAGGGATTTCATCTGTGTGAGAAATCAAAGTGGAACAAATAGAAATCCAGTAAAATTAGCTGCTGTTGTTTCACTGTCTAAGCTGGGGAAATGTAAGCAAACAGCATCAGTAGGGAAGAGAAAATGAGACTTCTACTTTTTTTCATCTTTCATAATCTCATGCACTATCAGTAACAGGGTGAGACATTTTAATAAGGTGTGATCATCATTAAAAGACAGATATTTATCTTATCAAAGTGCATTAAACTCCCAAAGGAAGCAGGAAAAAAGAGAGAGCGAGTGAGAGACTTTCACAAACTATTTAATGAAACACTATGGTTTTAGCTCTTCTTGATTATTTTTCTTTAAAAAAACAAAAAACCTGATGCTGGACAAAACTGGTTCCAAACACAGACTGCACCCGGGGCCCATGTATTTTGAGAAGTCTCTACTGTGTTCTGACTTTGTTTAATAATTTCTAATTATGTTCTACAACACAGAATTAAATATTTCTATCTCCATTGTGTGTACTTATTCATGAGCTGGGCATTAATCGTAAAACAATGTATCTTGTTTATTTATACCAGATATGAGAATTTATGTTGCTGTGTTCAGGGTTCCCATCTAGGTCTTTATTTGTATACTGAGCCTCCTGGTTTTGCATGAAAATGGTTTCTGAGCTCTGGAGTTCATCTCCACTCTTGTGTTTAAAACAACAGCAGCAACAACTTGTTTAAAAAGAAGAATTTATGAATAACTAAGAGATTTCTGCTGTGGCTCCCTTGGTCTCTCACCAGCAGGTCAGTAGAGTATGTTTTGTGGACCAAGAAAATTCAGTTTGGGATTTGCTTTACAGTTTAGGATGTTTTCTTCTTGCAAAAAAATCTGCCTGGGCCATGGAGAGCTTTTCTTCTGAAATATATTTGCATACTGCTAATTTTCTATTTATTTACTGAGTTTTAGAAACATATGAGTTTGTTGGGGTTAGGGGGAAAAATACTTCCAGTATATCTTTCTGTGTACGCCTTCATGTGATCTAAGTCAGTGATCATAATAATCCATGATATATTTTTTTGTTTTTATAAAGAATATCTTGTCTTGATCATTTTATTAGTATAATTGACATATAATAAACCTAACTTATGGGTTAAATTTATACAAATTGTAAAAAGCCTTCCTCCTATGATGTCCCTTACCTTCCCAATTCTCCTGTACAGAGAAACAGTTTTATCAATTTCTCTGTGTTCTTTAAGTGATTTTTGATGTCTACAAAAACTGAAAATATATATTTCTTTTCCATTTTAATGACAATTCAGCATATTTACATCCTTCACTTTTTTCCTCACTTGACATTATATCTTGGAGATAGTTCCGTATCAGGATATATAAACCTCCTCATTCTTTTTTTTACAGCTGTATAATATTCCACTGTATGGATATGTGTAAAGCACTTACTAAAGAGCCATGTTTTGTGTCTAATCTTAAACCTACTATACAGAGCACAATGATTGTCCCATAGGACTTCTTTTATTACCATTTGCATAGCTACACAGGATGAACAACTGGTTATGCATAGGAAATTTGGTGACAAGATTCTTTGCCAGTGTGATTGCAAATCAGATAAACATGGATCATTCTTAAGTCCTGTGCTTAAAGATAAAGGGTTACTGACTTAATTATTTTCAACATGGAGAAATAAATTAGTCTGTAAAAAGCATCAATGTGGGGAAAGTAGCTACATCTTTGCTATAAAACAGAGGAGGCACAATGGGGGCCCCACCAAGGCTTGTTGTACCTGATGATCTAGCAAGAACACCTACTGAACCCTGTGCCTGACTTCTTTCAAAACAATAACCACCTGGAGCTGAGTAGTACTGCCCTCTTCAGGCAAGAGCATGAGTGCCAGAATTCTCCCAGAGGTACCCTGGATGACTTAAGTCATTACCTGCTTGGACCCAGTATGCATTTAAGTTTTCTATACCTGAACTCAAGTATTTAAACCCACAGAGAGACTTAGAGTCAAAAGTCTAACAACATGTAGGATGAGTGTTCCAATAATGGCAATGATTACTGAGATAGTAATACTAAGATACCTGGAGAACATAAATTCCTCATGTTACATAAGAGTAATATGAGCCCCATTGGGCATCTTCCCTCCTCCCAACAACTTCAAATACATTTGGTTTTACTCAATCATACAGAAACCTGGTATCATTTCCAGGTCACAAGTGAAAACTTCTGGAACTGACAATACAGAAAAAAAATGAGGAACGAAATACAAATGCATCATTATGGGGAGTCTAGTGCCAATCATATATGATGAGAAATTGTAACCATATTAGGCAAAATAATGTAGGGATACCAGAGGACTAAATCAATATGAACGTTGAAAGATGTCATACCTCCAATTTCTATTCCAGCATGTAAGGAGCTTGGAAGTTATCACTCCATCTAAGAACAAGTAAAAGGCTGAACAAACTGAAAATCAACAACCTTCCTTATATCTGTCAGAGAACTGAGGTCACAGGGCAAGCAGCTTTCCCTAAAATTGTAGAAACAGACAAGCAGATACAAAGAATTACAACTTACTAGAGTAGGAACCCATGAGCCAAAGCTCCATGGGAAATAGGACCAAAGTAGGAAAACCTAAACAGGGGCTGCTGTATTCTTGGAAGCTCAGTATAGACAAGTCTGAAAGTTAAAACTTTCAGGGCCCCTGTCTTGGGCCAGAGGAACACAATTATGAGCCCTCCAGAAGGGCTTTTGTTTACTTCCAGGAAATCTATCAGTTTCTCTCAGCAAAAACTGGAGAAAGATTCCCTCATTCTGCCTGCAGGGGAAGAGAAAAAGTAACGATCTTGCCACAGCATTCTGTTCTTAACAAGGCTTGCCCTCAAGAGAAACTATTTACCTGAGCCTAACTGAAAGGGGTTTTGTCAGAGGTTAACCAAACTGGCAGAAGGGAAGTACCCAACTCACACTAGCCATCCTGTCCCACTGAAAGGAGTGAAAACCAAACCAAACCAAACAGAACAAAACTGAGAAGCATTTGTGAAGTTCATAGGCCAGGGGCACAGGTTCACTAAAAGACAGAGACCTGGGTATAAAAAGCATGACTCTGGAGCCAGCCTGCCTGGGGGCAGATTCCAACTCTATTTCCTACATGTATGATATGGGACATCACTATCATTGCTAAACATGTAAAGATTTTTGCATGGACATTCATTTTGGACACAAATGAAATATGGGGCATTTAACATTTAAAAATTATTATTGTGGAGGAGACCTTCAAGATGATGGAGGAATATGACATGGAGGTCACCTTCGTCCCCACAAATACATCAAAAATACATCTACATGTGGAACAACTCCTACAGAACACCTACTGAACCCTGTGGTGCAGAAGACCACAGACTTCCAAAAAGGTAAGGAAATCCCCCACATACCTGGGTAGGGCAAAAGAAAAGAAAAAAAAAAAAAAAAAGAGACAAAAGAATAGGGACAGGACCTGTGTTTCTGGGAGGGAGCTGTGAAGGAGGAAAAGTTTCCACACACTAGGAAACCCCTTCACTGGTAGGGACAAGGGTGTGGGGGAGCTCTGGAGCCACAGAGGAGAGCATAGCAACAGGGGTGCAGAGGGCAAAGTGGAGAGATTTCCACACAGAGGATAGGTGACGACCAGCACTCACCAGCCTGAGATGTTTGTCTGCTCAACTGCTGGGACAGATGGGGGCTGGGAGCTGAGGCTCAGGCTTCGGAGGTCAGACCCCAGGGAGAGGATGGGGGTTGGCTGTGTGAACACAGCCTGAAGGGGGCTAGTTAATCAAAGCTAGCTGGGAGGGAGTACAGGAAAATGTCTGGAGCTGCTGAAGAGGCAAGAGACCATTGTCTCAGGGTGCACAAAGAGAGGGTCTTCCTGCTCCGTGAGACACAGCAATGCCTAAGTGAGCTCCAGAGATGGGCGTGAGCAGCGACTATCATCTTGGACCCCAGAGGAGGGCACGAACCACTACTGCTGCCACCACTGCCACCAAGGATCCTGTGTGCAAGTGCAGGTCACTATCCACACCCTCCCAGATCCCGTGCAACATATCACTGCCAGGGTCCCATGATCCAGGGACAACTTCCTTGGGAGAACACATGGCATGCCTCAGTCTGTTGCAATGTCACACCAGGCTCTGTTGCTGCAGACCACACATCCCAATTATGACTACCATAACCCTGCCTCTCCTGAGTGAGCAAGAGAGACCTAATCAGCCGCTGCTTTAACCCTCTCCTGTCTGTGTGGGGAAGAGACACCTGAGGGTGGCTTACACATAGAGATATGGCCAAACCAAAGCTGAACCCCAGGAGCTGTGCAAACAAAGAAGATAAAGGGAAATTTCTCCATGTAGCCTCAGGAGCAGTGGACTAAATCCCCGCAAATCAACTTGGTAAACCCTGCATGTGTGGAATACCTGAATAGACAACGAATGTTCCCAAAATTGAGGAGGTGGACTTTGGGGGCAACTGTGGACTTGGGGTTTGCTTTTTGTGTTTGATTTGTTTTTAGATTTATGTTTATCTTAGTTTAGTGTTTAGTGGTTGTTTTCATTTGTGCGTTTCTTTATCGGTTGGGTTGCTCTCTTCCATATTTTTCCCCCTCTTTTTGTGAGTGTGTGTGTATGATTCTGTGATTTTGTCTGTTTAGTTTTGCTTTTAGCATTTGTTTTGGGGTTCTGTCCCTTCGTTATTTATTTTTTCCTTTTTTCTCCTGCTTCTTCCAAGCCATGTGGCTGACAGGGCCTTGGTGCTTTGGCCAGGAGTCAGACATGAGCATCTGAGGTGGGAAAACCAAGTCCAGGATGTTGGACCACAAGACCTACTGATCCCATGTAATATTAATCAGTGAGAGCTCTCCCAGAAATCTCCGTTGCAACACTAAGATCCAGTTCCACCCAACAGCCAGCAAGCTCCAGTGCCGGATGCCCTATTCCAAACAACTTGCAAGACAGGAACACAACCCCACCAATTAGCAGAAAAAATGCTTAAAGTCATACTAAGTTCAAGACACCCCAAAACACACCAACAGACATGGCTCTGCCCACCAAAGGGATAAGATCCAGCTCCACCCACCAGAACACAGGCATCAGTCCCCCCAATCAGGAACCTTACACAAGCCACTGAATCAACCTCACCGACTGGGGGCAGACATAAGAGGAAATTATGAGCTTGCAGCCTGTGAAAAAGAGACCCCAAACACAGAAAGTTAAACAAAATGAGAAGACAAGGAAATATGCAACAGATGAAGGAGCAAGGTAAAAACACACCAGGCCAAACAAATAAAGAGGAAATAGGCAGTCTATCTGAAAAAGAATTCAGAATAATGACAGTAAAGATGGTCCAAAATCTTGGAAATAGAATGGAGAAAATACAAGAAACATTTAAAAAGGACCTAGAAGAACAAAAGAGCAAACAAACAATGATGACCAACACAATAAATGAAATAAAAAATACACTAGAAGGAAGTAATAGCAGAATAACTGAGGCAGAAGAACGGATAAGTGACCTGGAAGATAGAGTAGTGGAAATAACTGCTGCAGGGAAGAATAAAGAAAAAAGAATGAAAAGTATTGAGGACAGTCTCAGAGACCCCTGGGACAATATTAAATGAACCAACATTCGAATTACAGGGGGCCCAGAAGAAGAAGAGAAAAAGAATGGGTATGAGAAAATATTTGAAGAGATTATAGTTGAAAACTTCCTTAATATGGGAAAGGAAATAGACAATCAAGTCCAGGAAGAAAAGGGAGTTCCATACAGGATAAACACAAGGAGAAAAAGCCAAGGCACATATTAATCCAACTATCACAAATTACATACAAAGAAAAAAATATTTTAAAAGCAGCACGAAAAAAATAAATAAAAGCAGCAAGGAAAAAGTAACAAATAACCTACAAGGGAATAGCCATAAGGTTAACAGCTGATCTTTCAACAGAAACTCTGCAAGCCAGAAGGGAGTGACAGGACATATTTAAAGTGACAAAAGGGAAAAAGAACTACAACCAAGATTACTCTATGCAGCAAGGATTTCATTAAGATTTGAAGGAGAAATTAAAAGCTTTACAGACAAGCAAAAGTTAAGAGAATTCCATGCCCCAAAACCAGCTGTACAACAAATGCTAAATGAACTTCTCTAGGTGGAAAAAAACAAGAGAAGGAAAAGACCTACAAAAACAAACCCAAAACAATTAAGAAAATGGTAATAGGAAACACATATTGATAATTACCTAAATGTAAATGGACTAAATGCTCCAACCAAAAGACATAGACTTGCTGAATGCACACAAAAACAAGACACATATATGCTGTCTACAAGAGACCCACTTCAGACCAAGGGACACATACAGTTTGAAAGTGAGGGAATAGAAAAAAAATATTCTATGGAAATGGAAATCAAAACAAAGCTTGAGTAGCAGTTCTCAAATTAGACAAAATAAAGACTAAAATAAAGACTATTACAAGAGATAAAGGACACTACATAATGAGCAAGACATCAATCCAAGAAAAAGATATAACAATTGTAAATATTTATGCACCCAAAATAGGAGCACCTCAAAACATAAGTCAAATGCTAACAGCCATGAAAGGGGAAATCAACAGTAACACAATAATAGTTGGGGACTTTAACACCCTACTTTCACCAATGGACAGATCAACCAACATGAAAATAAATAAGGAAACACAAGCTTTAAATTAAACATTAGACCAGATGGCCTTAATTGATATTTATAATACATTCCATCCAAAAACAAAAGATTAAACTTTCTTCTCAAGTGCACAGGGAACATTCTCCAGGATACATAACATCTTGGGTGACAAATCAAGCCTTGGTAAATTTAAGAAAATTGAAATTGTATCAAGTATCTTTTCTGACAACAATGCTATGAGACTAGAAGAAAAAAAACTGTAAAAAGTACAAACACATGGAGGTTAAACAATAAGCTACTAAATAATCAAGAGATTACTGAAAAAATCAAAGAGGAAATCAAAAAATACTTAGAAAAAAATGACAATGAAAACATGACAACCCAAATTCTGTGGGATGAAGCAAAAGCAGTTCTAAGAGGGAAGTTTATAGCAATACAACCCTACCTCAAGAAACAAAAAAAATCTTAAACAACCTAACCTTACACCTAAAGCAATTAGAGAATGAAGAACAATAAAACTTCAGGGTTATTGGAAGGAAATAAATCATAAAGATACGATTAGAAATAAATGAAAAAGAAATGAAGAAAATGATAGCAATGATCAATAAAACTAAAAGCTGGTTCTTTGAGAAGATAAGCAAAATTGATAAACCATTAGCCAGACTCATCAAGAGAAAAAGGGAGAAGACTCAAATCAACAGAATTAGAAATGAAAAAGGAGAAGTAACAACTGACACTGCAGAAGTACAAAGGATCATGAGAGATTACTACAAGCAACTGTATGCCAATAAAAAGGACAACCAGGAAGAAATGGACATATTCTTAGAAAAGCACCGCCTTCCAAGACTGAACCAGGAAGAAATAGAAAATATAAACAGATCAATAACAAGCACTGAAATTGAAACTGGTTAAAATTCTTCCAAAAAACAAAAGCCCAAGAACAGATGGCTTCACAGGCGAATTCTATCAAATATTTAGTGAAGAGCTAATACCTATCCTTCTCAAAATCTTCCAAAATATAGCAGAGGGAAGAACACTCCCAAACTCATTCTATGAGGCCACCATCACCCTGATACCAAAACCAGACAAAGATATCACAGAAAAGAAAACTACAGGCCAATATCACTGAGGAACATAGATGCAAAAATCCTTGACAAAATACTAGCAAAAAGAATCCAACAGCACATTGAAAGGATCATACACCATGATGAAGTGGGGTTTATCTCAGGAATGCAAGGATTCTTCAATATACACAAATCAATCAATGTGATACACCATATTAACAAACTGAAGGAAAAAAAAAAAAACATATGATAATCTCAATAGATGCTGAAAAAGCTTTTGACAAAACTCAACACCCATTTTCCATAAAAGCTCTCCAGAAAGTGGGCAGAGGAAGAGCCTGCCTCAACATAATAAAGGCCATATATGACAAACCCAGAGTCAGCATGATTCTCAAAGATGAAAAACTGAAACCATTTCCTCTAAGATCAGGAACAAGAAAAGTTTTCCCACTCTCACCACTGTTATTCAACATAGTTTTGGAAGTGTTAGCCATGGCAATCAGAGAAGAAAAATAAATAAAATGAACCTAAATTGGAAAAGAAGAAGTAAAATTGTCACTGTTTGCAGAAGACATGATACTATACATAGAGAATCCTAAAGATGCTACCAGAAAACTACTAGAGCTAATAAATGAATTTGGAAAAGTAGCAGGACACAAAATTAATGCACAGAAATCTCTTGCTTTCCTATACACTAATGATGAAACATTTGAAAGAGAAATTAAGGAAACACTCCCATTTACCATTCCAAAAAAAAAAGAATAAAATACCTAAGAATAAACCTACATAAGGAGACAAAAGAACTGTATGAAGAAAACTATAAGACATTGATGAAAGAAATCAAAGATGATACAGACAGATTTAGAGATATAACATGTTCTTGGATTAGAAGAATCAATGTTGTGAAAATGACTATACTGTCCAAAGCAATCTACAGATTCAGTGCAATCCCTATCAAAATACCAACGGCATTTTTCACTGAACTAAAACAAAATATTTTACAATTTATTTGGAAACACAATATACTCTGAATAGCCAAAGCAATCTTGTGAAAGAAAAACGGAGCTGGAGGAATCAGGTTCCTGGACTTCAGACTACACTACAAAGCTACAGTAATCAAGACAGTATGGTACTGGAACAAAAACAGAAATATAGATCAATAGAACAGGATAGAAAGCCCAGAGATAAATCCACACATCTATGGTCAACTAATCTATGACAAAGGAGGCAAGAATAAGTAATGGAGAAAAAGCAGTGCCTTCAATAGGTGCTTCTAGGAAAACTGGACAGCTACATGTAAAAGAATGAAATTAGAACACTCCTTAACACCATACACAAATATAAACTCAAAATGGATTAAAGACCTAAATGTAAGGCCAGACACTGTCAAACTCTTAGAGGAAAATATAGGCAGGACTCTCTATGACATAAATCACAGCAAGATCCTTTTTGACCCACCCCCTAGAGAAATGGAAATAAAAACAAAAATAAACTAATGGGACCTAATGAAACTTAAAAGCTTTTGCACAGCAAAGGAAACCATAAACAAGATGAAATGACAACCCACAGAATGGGAGAAAATATTTGCAAATGAAACAACTGACAAAGGATTAATCTTCAAATTATACAAACAGCTCATGCAGCTCAATATCAAAAAAACAACATCCCAATCCAAAAATGGGCTGAAGACCTAAACAGACATTTCTCCAAAGAAGATATGCAGATTGCCAACAAACACATGAAAGGATGTTCAGCATCACTAATCATTACAGAGTGAAAATCAAAACCACAATTAGGTTTGATCTCACACTGGTCAGAATGGCCATCATCAAGAAATCTACAAACAATAAATGCTGTAGAGGGTGTGGAGAAAAGGGAACACTCTTGCACTGTTGGGGCAATGTAAATTGATACAGCCACTATGGAGAGCATTATGGAGGTTCTTCAAAAAATGAAAAATAGAACTACCATATAACACAACTATCCCACTATAATAAATGCTGGAGTGGGTGTGGAGAAAAGTGAACCCTCTTGCACTGTTGGTGGGAATGGAAATTAATACAGCCACTATGGAGAACAGTATGGATTTTCCTTAAAAATGTAAAAAAAAAAAAAAAAAAAACTACCATATGACCCAGCAATCGCACTATTGGGCATATACTCTGAGAAAACCATAATTCAAAAAGAGACACATACCACAATGTTCATTGCAGCATTATTTACAACAGCTAGGACATGGAAGCAACCTAAATGTCCATCAACAGATGAATGGATAAAAAAGATGTGGTACATATATACAATGGAATATTACTCAGCCATAAAAAGAAATGAAATTGAGTTATTTTTAGTGAGGTGGATGGACCTTGAGTCTGTCGTGCAGAGTGAAGTAAGCCAGAAAGAGCAAAAGAAATACTGTATGCTAACACATATATATGGAATTTTAAAAAAAGGTTCTGATGAACCTAGGGGCAGGACAGGAATAAAGATGTAGAGAATGGACTTGAGGACATGAGGAAAGGGGGAAGAGAAGCTGGGATGAAGCAAGAGAGTAGCATTGGCATATATACACTACCAAATGTAAAATAGATAACTAGTGGAAAGTAGCTTCACAGCACAGGAAGATCAGCTCGGTGCTTTGTTACTACCTAGAAGGGTGGGATAGGGAGGATGGGAGGGAGGCTGAAGAGGGAGAGGATATGGGGATATATGTATATGTATAGCTGATTCACTTTGTTATACAGCAGAAACTAACACAGCACTGTAAAGCAATTATACTCCAATAAAGATATAAAAAATAAATAAAGTACAGCCAGCATAATTTTACTAATATTTAAAGTAGATTATAATCATAGTATTAAATCATGTAATATTTTTCTGGTAAGTTTTTTAATTAATGGAAATTAGATGAAAACAAAGCTTGGCATACATTTAAAATTGTTCATCCAGAAATACATAGTACCCTAAAAATAAGGTATTGTGAAAGGAAATTCCAAGTCCCTTGTTTGTTATAATATAAAAAATATAATACATCAGAGCATCATGTGATAAACAGCCTATTTCTATGAGAGTTTCTCCTTGAAGTTTACTACCACAGATTGCTACTACTACTATGAAAAGAATGATTCTAAATCATTGTTTAAGTTTTTCCAAGCATTTTTCATTTCAAGTTATATTATATTCATTTCAAATTATATTATAATTTGTAATTTAAAAAATACTGAGACATAGACAAAGGAGTATAGAATACCTCTGCCACCTCACCACCACATCACAGAAGACCCTTTACAGCACTTCCTTTTACCCAGTATATCATGTCCAGATTTCAACCAAAAATTACAGGGTTTACTGAAAGGCAAAAACACAGTTTGGAGAGAGAGAGCAAGCTACCAGAACCAGACTCAGACATGGCAGGAATGTTGAAATTATTAGCCCAGTCACTTAAAGTAATTATGATTAATATGTTAAGGGAACTAATGAAAGAGGATGTTGCTTGATAATCTGGAATTTATGAATTGGGTAAGTAACCTGTATCCTATTGTCATATACATTTTCCACTGTGCATTTTTTACTGACCTTGGATACCCAAGGTCAAAGAATCCCACTCATTGTGGTGAGAAAGGAAGGTATTCAGATAGGGAAGGAGAAGAGCTATTCAAATGTGGGCACCCACAAAGTCATCCTAGAATGTGAGGGTTCTGAGGCAGAGCTAGCTTCACAGACACCTACTGCTAAAATCATCCTCTTAAATACAGGGTGAGTGTAGAGATGACCCTGCCACCTGAGAGCCATAAGGGGAGGTACATGGGAGCTGGGGCACCAACCTACCATTCACAGGAATTGCATTGTGTGTCTCCCCCTCCCCCAATCCATACCTTAGATAGTTCACTTCCTTTCTCTTCATGTAAGCTTCCTAGGTCTATCTGAAGATCTACTGTCTGGACACCCTGGAACTGGAATCCTACAAAATACAGGGATTCCACATGCAAAGAAAATCCCTAAATATTTATTTCCACATAATTTAAGTGTTGTGATTTGAATCCTCTAGAAGACAGGTCACCAAAGCAAATCCCTTGTGTTCCTTTCTTCCTGCTACTCACCTCTCAAAGGAAAGGGTGCCCCTTATTGCATGCCTCCTATCACTGTACCCTCATAGCCACACTCCTTCATGGAGGAGGGCAAGGAAAGAGCCTCCCTGGGCATGCACCCTTAAGCTGGCTCTGGAATGAGGGGGAAAGCTGTGTAAAGACTCACCACATTTTAAGAGACATATCAGAACATAGACCGTGTTTTATTTCTGGCATCTTTTACCAGTAACAACCTCAGTAACAGTCAGGCTGTGAAGATGAAAACTATCAAAAAGGAATGCTAATCCCACTTCTGGGAATACACCGTGACAAAACTATAATTCAAAAAGATACATGCACCCCTATATTCATAGCAGCACTGTTCACAATAGCCAAAGCATGGAAACAACCTAAATGTCTATTGACAGAAGAATGGGTAAAAGGATGTTGTGCATATATACAATAGAATATTACTGAGACATAGAAAAAGAATGAAATAATGCCATTTGCAGCAATATGGATGCCAACTAGAGATTATCATACTAAGTGAAGTAAGTCAGAAAGAGAAAGACAAATACCATATGATATCACTTATATGTAGAATCTAAAATAAGGCACAAATGAACCTATCTACAAAACAGAAACTGATTCATAGACATAGAGAACAGACTTGTGATTTCCAAGTGGGGTAGAGAAAGGGATGGACTGGGAGTTTGGGGTCTGTAGATGAAAACTATTACATTTAGAATGGATAAACAACAAGGTCCTAACATATAGCACAGGGAACTATATTCAATATCCTGTGATAAACCATAATGGAAAATAATATAAAAGAAGAATATATGTGTATGACTGAGTCACTTTGCTCTACAGCAGAGATTGCCACAACATTGTAAATCAACTCTACTTCAATAGAAAAAGGGAATGCTGTTCACCGCTACTCAACGAATCAGCTCTGGAAGGGGTCGGATACAGAGGGACTTTTACCTCCACACCTCTGGTTTGATTCCAGATATAAAAAGACTGACCAAACATCACTCTAATTAGAAGGCAATAAAGTTCCATAGCAAAACAAATTCCAGTTTGAACTCACTTCCAGGGGACATTTGTCTTCATTATAGGATGTGCATACTTGGGGTTTGGCGGGCATTTCTGCTTTAAAGAGGATTTTGCCATAATGAGTATGAAGATGGAAAACTTTTCTCAGTTCTGAATGCCCACCGCTTGCTCTGAACAGGGTGCCTCGGCCTCCAGGTGCCATTCAGCCAGGCCTGACTACCCTTCCAGACTGCTTTCCTATAATAGTTCCAAGAGAAGAAAGGAAAGAAAAACAGTGCTGACAGATTGTGGAGGTGATAAATTTCTTGAAAATTAGACCTGCTAATAGGGTAAAAGTCTATTATTGCTTGAAATCTCCTAAGGTTTCATACTTTTTATCCCCCTTCTCTCTCTTTCTCTATTTTTAATTGAAACACAAAATTCTGTAGGGGATATAGCAAATTGAGTCGACAACGAGTCAAAAGCTTAGGTGTGCAGCTTATTTTGTTCATAATAGATTTTTTTTTCCTGCAGCTTCCTGCAGTGTCCATCCCCTGCCCAGTGGAATGGTTGTCATGGGATGCAGTGGCTTAGCCTTCTAGAAGAGTTTTTGGGCCACTGAATCACTCAGGTCAAATAGCTTCTTGTAAATGCTCCCACTGGAAATAGAAGTTTCCTTTTTCCCCATTTTCTCCAATTCTGCCTCACTCAGAGTTATAATTTAAGCAAATGTATCCCAGTCCTCTTTCAGATATTATGCATCTTGAGAGGACCACGTCAGAGCCAGATACAGAGACAGAAGAGTAAATGAGAAACACTGAGATGGAGGCATCTCCTAGTAGATTGTGATTCAGCCAACTGACAGTGTGTGAGAGACAGTAAAAATCAGAGAGCAAAGTTGGTCCTGCATGACCCCAGCATATGTCATTTAATTCTACTCTCCATTAAAATAGAAATTGTAGCTGCTTTTTCTGTATTACAGGATTCTAGTAAGAAACAAATGCACTGTAATGTGAATGTGATGGGTAATTTCCTTTCCAATTGGGGTATAGTTGTTTTACTATGTTGTGTTAGTTTCTACTGTACAGCAAAGTGGAGTCCCCTGTGCTATACATCAGGTCCTCATTTGTTATCTATTTTATACATATGAGTATATATAGGTCAGTCCCAATCTCCCAATTCATCCCATCCTCCCCTTTCCCCCTTGGTGTCCATATGTTTGTTCTCTGCATCTGTGTCTCTATTTCTGCCTTTCAAAGCAGATGTAGATGGACCTAGAGACTGTCATACAGAGTGAAGTAAATCTGAAATAGAAAAACAAATATCATATATTAATGCATATATGTGGAATCTAGAAAAATGGTACAGATGAACTGGGTAAATGGTTTAAAAAGGCAACCAATCACTACCTTACATCAAAAACAATGCAAGTATGGCTAACTAAAAGCCACAAATAAATTCAGAAGACAAAAGTAAGAGTATGTAAACTGAGGCTGTGTTCTAGATTTTTTTTCACATGTATATGTATTACACCTCACCAACTATTGAAGAAGTGGTGTGGCATGGCTGTAGTTGACATGTGCATCAGCTCTGGATCCAGGCTAACTGAATTTAAACCCTTGTTCTGTTGTGAAACAGTGAATAATTGTTTCCTAGATCTCTTGTCTGTAGAAAGGTAATCATTCTGGAAGGAATTTTGGGATGCTACCTGGACAGAGTAAGGCTCAATTGACATTAAGTATTCTTTATTCCTCAAGTAAATCTCATATATTCCTGCCTCAAAGTTTTTATTACACTATCTTCTCTTCTTTTGAAAAGTCCTCCTGACTTGTCATATTGGCAACTGATTCTTTATTCGATTTCCTTTGGATTCAGGAGGCTTTCCCTGACCCTTAAACCTATAGTGGTGTCTCTTTTCTCTGAGCTTGAAGGATTATTGACAGTCCCTGATTTGGAGCTTAATTATAAACTGACGGTTGGTATGATGTTTTGCTGTTTATTATTTTCTAGGAAGCAGCATGAACAGTGGAATTAAACTTTGGTATTAAAAGACAAGAGATTTAACTTTTTGTTGCCCCATTACCCTCAAGTACTTCATTTATCCTGAGCTTCATTATATTAACCTGTAATGTAAAGATGATCATAATAACTGCCTCATGATTTTGAAGATCTACAGAAGGAAGATCTATGAGAGTTCTTGATAACCAGGAAAATTGATTTACTGCTCTTTTATGTGCTCTGGTCTATCCAAATTAAACATACAGTCTTGAAGAAATGAAATGTTATATATTTAGAGTCCTATAGTACCTGGCAGAATGCTCTGTGCCTGAGTGATACCCAATTAATATTTCCTGATTGTTAAGTTGATGTATTGAATAAATACATTAATTAACAGAGATGCAGATTGAATAAGGTTTCATGGCATGAATGAGAATAATTAGAAGAGAGACAGAGTAGGAAAGGCAGGTAGAAGGTGCCATAAAGTCATCCCAAAGAAAGGGATCAGCCTTGATTAAAGCAAAAGTATTTGTGTATTTGTGATGTGTGTATGTGTGTGGAGAGAGAGAGAGGAGGGAGAGATAGGGGCAAAAGCTTAAGAGCTAGGTACATATATATATATAAAGGTTCACCATAAGAAAATGATGTTATGAGTAAATGTTCTCTCTTAACAATGCTGTGCATAATTCAGAAATAGAACAGGAGAGGAAACAAATATACTCTTATCCAAGAATAAGATGCTAGAAGAGATGGGACTTTGGTGACTTTCCCAGCCAAGAGGAGAAGAGAGGTGAGTAAAATTTATCAGGAGCAATGCAGCTTTATTAACTAACTGCTGCAGCCACCACAGTTGCTTAAAATTCTGACCGGTCCTGATAGAGAGCGTCCATCAGATTTTGATAAAGAGTGAATCATAATATGCCTTCTTGGGCTATGCTGAAGGTCTCATGGTAGTTCTGGTTCACAGGACCAGTCTTCTGGAACTCCACCACATAAGATATATGTAAGTTTGAAGCTTCTGCTTATAAGCAGTTTAACCCTAAAGGGAACTGAATATCTGGAAAAGGTTTAATTTTACACCCATTAATTTGCAATCAAGAAATTGTTTCCTAATGGTAAGGATTGTAATGATAAAAAAAAAAAAAAGCTTGTTGATTCCATTGTGTGATTCCTAGAGTTTCAGTGATTTATTGCTCCCAAGTCACATCCCCAATCCTTTGCTTATGTCTAAACTTTCACACTTTAAAATAAGGCTAGACAACTATGATATCCTTCAGTAGGTGAATGGATAAATAAACTCTGGTACATCCAGACAATGGAATATTATTCAGCAATAAAAAGAAATGAGCTGTAAGGCATGAAAAGACAGGGAGAAAACTTAAATACATATTACTAAGTAAAAGAAGCCAATCTGACTACATACTGTATGCTTCCAACTATGTGACCTTCTGGAAAAAGCAAAACTATGGATACACTGTAAAGATCTGTAGATGCCTATGGTGGGGTGCAGTGAAGGACATGGATAGGTACAACATAGAGGACTTTTAGGGCAGTGAAAATACTCTATATGATATTATGATGATGGATACATTTCTTTATATATTTTCCCAACCCAGAGAGTGTCCAGCATCATTAAGGTAAATTATGGACTTTGGGTAATTGCAATGTATCAATGTAGGCTCCTTCTTGGTAAAAGATTTACCATTCTGGTGAACGATGTTGATATTGGGGGATGCTATGCATGTGTGGGAGCAGGAGGGATGTGAGAACTCTCTGCACCTTCCTCTCAATTTTATTGTAAACCTAAAACTTCTCTAAAAAATAAATTCTTAAAAAACAGAGCTAGAAATAGTGTTCCTAACCTCCATGACAAAGTATGACTAGTATCAGGCAGGTGTTTTGGTGATCAGGGTACATGTTATGGGAAGGAAATAAGAGAGAAAATTACTTTGTGGAGAAGTGAGACTTCACAGAGAAGTTGGGCATTGAGATCAGAGGCAGGGAACCCTCACACAGTCTCCCTCTGTGGTCTGGACTGGAGGAAGTCATAAACTTGGGACATCTGAATTATTCTCATCAACCTCCTCCACACAGATTTCTACCATGTTCATTACTGTCTGGTACCTCGATGCTCACACATTATACTATCTGAACTCAAGCACAAGCCTTTGCTTATATACTTTGTGATTTTTGGATTTATGCATTATCTAATGAATTAGATTTCAAGTGAAGCAAGGACAATGCTTTTTATCGTTTAATATTTTCCACACCATAAAGGACACTACTTAAAAAAAAAAAATCAATGAATGCTTGCTAAATGAATTTCTGATAGAATCAACAAGCCCAAACAAAGAATGTGAAACCCAGAAGTGGATTTAGAGATTTAGAAATTCAGAAAAGTTAAGCAACTTGCCCAAGGTTTTCACACCAGTAGTTGATAGCCACCCAGGACAAGAACTCAGGTGTTCAAATTCCCAACCCAGTGTCCTCCACTATATCATGAGGTGTCTCACGGAGCCTAACAAATTCGGCCTCAAGAATGTTATCTGTTTCCTATTGTCTTCATTTTTTTCTAAATTTGGCACACAATTTTTGTTCATTGGACTATCTAAACTTCTACTTTTCATTGTTCAAGGGAATTGTCCCTAGAACTATCAACAAAAATGAAAGGGATGTCAATCCATCTGCTCATTCATCCATCACATGCCCCAGTGCAGTTATTTTCATAGTGCCGTGACACCGTGAACAAACACATGTGGAGAAAAAGAGAAAGACGAGAGGACAAAAAAGACATCTGGGATGTTGATGAGCCATTTTCCTTACAGTGTGCAATACTCAATCAGAATTATGTATACAGTAGGTGTATCTGTCATGGTCTATGATGCTTTGGTGATAGTTCATTAGCCATTATCAATAGAGCCATTACAAAAGACACTACCTCAAGTTCTGCTGAGATGTATACATTGGCACATTGCCAAATAGTTGCATGTGGTGTAGAAATCTGCAAGAGTTTATTAGACATTATTATACTTACAGAAGCTTCTTGCTAAATAAACACATAGATTTCCAGAACTAGGGTCTCTAACTCAAACCCTTAAATCGATGTCTCACACAAAGTTGTTAAAGAAAAGAATCCTGCAGTGTGGTTCTGTCTTTGTTTCATTACTACCATTCCGTACACATAAACATACTCACATATAAAGACATGATCACACACAAACACAGGAACATCACATTTTAAAGGGCTTAGAGCTAGAATTTAACCCTGCAAAGCTAGCACTGAACTCAAAACACAGCCCACAGAAGACCAGGTCTTTTCTCTCTCTTACATCCTCTCAGGACACCAATTAGATGACTGAACACATAGTCGGTACTCAGCAAATTGACTGAAATATTGAATTTTTTTTAACTGTCACAATCTCTGCAGGTTTTGTTTTATAGCCAAGGAGAAATTCTATGGTCATCAAATGATGATCAATTTCTTCAAGCAAGTGAGTTACATCCTAAAGAAAAGGAAGGTGATCTGACAGTTACAGGATTATAGATTGCTATTTTATCTTTTTTTTTTTTTTTCAGACAGTGTGTAAGGTGGTAGAGTTGAAGGAAGTGAGGATTCTATTTTGTTAGTGATAATTGTGTTTTCATCCCATAAATCTGAGAGGGAACATACCAGCTTTTTACATGCTCCTCCTCCTAATCTCTCCTACAACACTATCCCTCCACCCAAATAAAAATACATGGGGTTCTAAGCTGGACATCAGTCAGAGCAAACCAGAACAAAGGCTTTTCAAATCTTCCACCTCTGGGGCTTCCCTGGTGGCACAGTGGTTGAGAGTCCGCCTACCGGTGCAGGGGATGTGGGTTCGTGCCCCGGTCTGGGAAGATCCCACATGCCGCAGAGTGGCTGGGCCCCTGAGCCATGGCTGCTGAGCCTGCGCGTCCGGAACCTGTGCTCCGCAACGGGAGAGGCCACAGCAGTGAGAGGCCCGCGTACCGCAAAAAAAAATCTTCCACCTCTATACACCTGTGAAGTGATGCTTACTTCTCCCTTTTGTCCAGCAAAAGGAAACTTTTTTTTTTAACCTTCTCTGATCCACTTCCCCTTTTTCCTCCTTCTAAAAAGGAATAATTTCTTTTTGCTGGAAGGAGGGAAGAGAGAGAGAAAACAAATGCTATCTGTGGCTGGTCTGGAGCAGAAATGTCTGTGGTTTAGGGCATGTGGGATATTTTTAGTAGTTATGGTGTATAAAAAGATTGGAGAGAAGGGGAGTTATTTTTACAGTTTTTTAAGTGGGTCATAAATTAGATCTCCTTTAACATCCTTCAAGATGTGTAACTAAATAATGGAATTATTTGTTAAACTTCTGGTTGCTGAACTGCTTCTTGAGTACAGTATTGTGGAAAGACTCGGTCGTGTGATTCCTAAGTTCCTAGTATTTATACAGGAAGACTTAGAGGTGAGTCTTTACAGGTCATCCAATCCTAACTCTCACACAGGATTTGGATCTCAACTGCATGATTATTGGAAGAGCTTTGGCGGGCCTCCGGTTAAGTACTTCTAATGTTGATATTTCATATGCAGCTGAACTTTGCTTTGCTACAACCTCCATGCATTAGTTCTAATGGTATTCTCTGGAGAAGCATAGAATAATTTTACTTCCTTCTTCATTATCTTCCACTAAACTATATTGTCAGTAAGTTTGTTCTCACATCCCTCAGTAAATATGTTCTCCTCCATTCTGAATATCACTGGTTCTTTCAATAACTCCTAAGACATATGTCCAGACACTCTAAAATGACTTTTCCTCTTATCTGAATATATTTCATGTTGTAAATATCATACCTAAACTGTGGCTTGTAAGTAAATATAACACTCCAGATGTAGTCTAAGTGTGAGTGCAAGGGCTCAACAGAACTATTATTGTCTTTCATTTTTTGCTTATTTTTTTCTTGGCATTATACTACCTCATTTCTCCTCTCACATGCTGTTAGCCCTGGTTGAATAACCTTCTGTGTCCTAGGATAAAGCTTGCACACATGTGCTAATCTGTACACTTTCAGAGAGAGTTTGCACAGTCAGTGTGATAATTAACTCTGGAGTCAGATCTAAACAGGTTTAGATCCCAGCTGGACCATCCACAGGCTAAAATACTTTGAGAAAGTTTATTAACAAGTAAGTTTTTTCACTTATGCATTGTTTTTAAGCAATGTACTAAACATTCCTTTATGTATTCTTCTCAATGTTAACTTTTCAGTTTGAGCACATTATTGTAGATCTTTAAGGTGGTTTTGAAATTTTAAAGCCATTCAAACTTTCATAATTGAAATGGCTCAAGAATTCATTCTTCTACTAGCTTTCCATCATCTACCTGTAAGAATAATGTCTTCTACAACCTTTATCCTTAAAGAGTGACCCGTGGACCAGTAATATCAAGCATTACCTGGAAACTTGATAGAAATGCAGACTCTCAGACTCCAGATCTACTGAATCAGAATTTGCTTTTAACAAATTACACAGGTGATGCAAATTAAAGTTTGAGAATCTCTAAATCTTTATTCACAGAGCTGAGAAAAATAGTAACCAATACAGTGTATTTGAGAATTACTTCTAAATCAGTAATGACCAGTTAATAAACTCTTTGTATAAGTTCAAGAAATATTAGAACACCTATTACTACTGTAATTTAAACAATGTTCCATCACTCTCTCAAAGTAGATTATAAGAATTTTGAACAAATGTTCCTCTTGATTTCCTCCCAGTTTAATTCACTCTTAATCTGAGTGAATGTGGGTCAAGGCTAGGGAGAGTGAATGCACAGCCTGTGGTCTGAAGGCTGGTGCCTGGCTTCAAATCTTGCCTTGACTGCTTAACTCCCAGGTGACTTGGGCCATTTGCTTACCTTCTAAGTCCCAGTTTCCTGATTTGTAAAAAGAAGATAATAACAGTACCTGTCTCCTAGCTTTATTGAGAATATTAAACAAGGTAACCCATGTAAATAATTTAGAAAAATGCCTTAAATGTGGTAAGTGTTCCCTTTACTTCCTGAATCCTTACAATGCTTTTATTTAGAGTGTTTGCTCTGGGTCATAATGGACTTTTTTGTATGCTGTCTCCATATTTAAACTCTAAGTGCCTTGATGATATTATTTTATGCAGGCATTGCCTAAGACATAGCCAGGTGATTTGTCTAATGTCCATACGTGAGACAGTTTGGAAGATGAAATGCATTTTTCAGCAGAATCTTAACCTAATCCACAAATGCTTATCCAAGCAATGATAAAGATGATAATAGTTATTCTATACTTCTATGACTGCTACTGCTAATCATACTATAGTGTCTAACTGCCTCTTATAGTGATATGATGTAACTCCTCTTTCTCTAGAGAGTTTGGAAGACAGAAGCTGGAAGGTGAGGGTGGGAGTCAGTGCTCCAGAAATCAAGTGCAACCAGTTGGCATGATTTGTGGACCAAGAATGTCACCATATCAGTAAGCAAAGAATTTTGTGGCAATCAAGGCATCAGCCACTGTATCCACCTGGATGGTGCACACTGAGGGGATTCAGGATATAGCAAAAAGGACACTGGCCTTAGATAATTAAAGTGAATATCAGGAGAATAATTTCACTAAGCCCAGATTCTTGCATCTTCCCATACATAGAAAAGTGCTAAATTCATTAACTTGGCATGTTTGTTTTTCTTTAATTAGCATTAATATTTTGATGTTCGACTACCTGGGATTTTTTTTTTGCAAAAATTTTCTGTATATCCTGCATCCTCCTTTACCTCTTTGGAACAGTCTTCAGAGCTATCCAAGAGGCTGTATCCTGGGTGAAGTCTTCAGTAAGTTCACTGAATAAAACACATATCTCCAGCATTTATTGTTTCTAGATTTTTTGATGATGTCCATTCTGACTGGTTAAGATGATATCTCATTGTAGTTTTGATTTACATTTCTCTAATGATTAATGAAGCTGAGCATTCTTTCATGTGTTTGTTGGCAGTCTGTATATCTTCTTAGGATAAATGTCTATTTAGGACTTTGCCCATTTTTGGATTGGGTTGTTTGTTTTTTTGTTATTGAGCTGCATGAGCTGCTTATAAATTTTGGAGATTAATCCTTTGTCAGTTGCTTCATTTGCAAATATTTTCTCCCATTCTGAGGGTTGTCTTTTGGTTTTGTTTATGGTTTCCTTTGCTGTGCAAAAGCTTTGAAGTTTCATTAGGTCCCACTTGGTTATTTTTTATTTTATTTCCATTTCTCTAGAAGGTGGGTCAAAAAGGATCTTGCTGTGATTTATGTCATAGAGTGTTCTGCCTATGTTTTCCTCTAAGAGTTTGATAGTTTCTGGCCTTACATTTAGGTCTTTAATCCATTTTGAGCTTATTTCTGTGTATAGTGTTAGGGAGTGATCTAATCTCATACTTTTACATGTATCTGTCCAGTTTTCCCAGCACCACTTATTGAAGAGGCTGTCCTTTCTCTACTGTACATTCCAGCCTCCTTTGTCAAAGATAAGGTGACCATATGTGCATGCGTTTATCTCTGGGCTTCTGTCCTGTTCCATTGATCTATCTTTCTGTTTTTGTGCCAGTACCATACTGTCTTGATTACTGTAGCTTTGTAGTATGGTCTGAAGTCAGGGAGCCTGATTCCTCTGGCTCCATTTTTCATTCTCAAGATTGCTTTGGCTAATTGGGGTCTTTTGTGTTTCCATACAAATTGTGAATTTTTTTGTTCTACTTCTGTGAAAAATACCAGTGGTAGGTTGATAGGGATTTTGGAACATATGTATATGTATAACTGATTCACTTTGTTATAAAGCAGAAACTAACACATCATTGTAAAGAAATTATACTCCAATAAAGATGTAAAAAAAAAACATATCTCAAATTTAGGTTGTGTATTTATTTTAAGTCAACAGAGAACTTATATGTACTGGTTATACCTGTCTTCCATCAAACTCTTTGAGTAGTAAAGATGGTAAATACTTGTATAAACAGATAGAAGCCCCAGCCTTGCAATAAAAGTCTTCAATTTGAGTCTCAGCTTTCACATTTACTAAATTTCAGACTTTATTCAATTTAAATTATCTAGGCCTTCATTTCCCTGTTTGTAATATAGGAAGAATTTCCAACATTCTCACCAGGTGACTAAAAAATGACTATTCGTCAGATATATCTTTGTAAACCCTTAATTTCTAGGAAAAGCATGAAGAAGAAAAGTGATGTTGATAATAGAAGTATTTCCTTCCTTTGACTCTGGTGGTCTCTCTACTCTTACAAGATGTTATGCAAAACCTTTGCTTTGGATATGCTTTATGATTCTTCATGGAAATCTCTGAGAGAGGTATTAGAAGAAACTAGTGGAATTGATTTCTGTCAGCACCACAATTGCTGTTTATTTCTACAATTGACCCAATATGGAGACAACTATATTATATCAAAGATGTTAAAAGTTGCCCTTAAATAGCTCCCCCACTGGCCTGCCATGGTGTTAAGTTGCTGTAATTGTATTATTCCTTAAGGACATCTAGTGGCACTATCATTCTTTTTTTTTTTTTTTTTGAAGCTGGGTCAAGGCTAATGTGTTATCCTAAGAGGATTCATATATTAGCTAGTTAACATACTAGCAGAGGCTATTGTCTCTGATTAAGTCATTATCACCCCCTGTCCTGTAGCAAAGAAAATGACCCAAGGGTAATGGGTCACATGATGGACTCATTTTAATGAAAGAGAAGCAAAATTAACAGTTTGAGATTAAGTTTGGGGCTAGTTAAAATTTTGGTATCATGGCTTCCAGGCACTTAATCACTGAGACTGGGTCTCCAGAAGAGGCTTCAAGAAAGCTAACCCCATTTATTATCTTTTTCATGGGCCAGGATGTGTTGTTGACACACAGTGAGGCCAAACAAACCAAAACATTGGAGTTGGAATTTGGAGCAGAGAAATGTTTATTACAGGACCAAGCAAGGAGAACAGGGCAGCTCAAGCTCAAAAGAGCCAAAATAGTTGTTAGTTGATAGTTCTGGGGGAAGAGTTTTTATAGGCAAAATTGGAGGCAGGGAAAGGTCTTTAGGGTGTGTGACTTTCCTCTGATTGGCTCGTAGTGAGGTAACAGGGCAGTGTTCTGGGAATCTCAATCATCAGCCTTCTGGTTCCACCCAGTCAGGGATCTATGTGCTTGTGCTCAGCCTGAAGTTACCATCCTCCACCTGGGTGGGGGTCTTAGTTCCCATAGAAGAACTCAGAGATGTGTATCAGATTGTCATGCACTTCTCTTGAGGAGGAACCAGGACCCTGCCCCACTGCTGCACTATTTTTTCTTGATGGCTTTCCTTCGTTTCTGCATTCCCTAACTCCTCTAATGAGTAACTGTTTGAATCTGCCCTTTGGAACTCAAGGAAGGTCTAGGAGGCTGAAACCTTTTTCCTACAAACAAGAAACAAGGGACACAGAAAAAGGCTTTTGTACCTGGGAGGGCCAGGTCCTGGTCAGTTTCAATCCCCCCTTTTCTCTGATACTTCTCAATCTTGAGGGGAACAGATGTTGGACAAGAAAGGGAATGACATTTTAGATAGAGAGGTTAATCATAAACTCAGCAGAGAAACTTGGTTTTAGGAGGACTTGGTTTCAGATTTGCTTGCATGGTGGACTCCATATGTAGTTCAGCATGGGGTTCATATAAAAGTATTAATATTAATGGCCTTTAGGTTCCTTTATAAGACTTAAAACTAGTGGTTAAACTTCCTCTTTATCAAAGATACTGTTCCCTTTATCATCAACACACGAAATGCATTTTGAGAAATTTACTTCAATTTCCCTTTAAGTTTATATATATATATATATATAAAAAAATGAATATATATATATATATATGTATGTATGTATATATGTATATATGTATCCACATGTACATACATCTATTCTGGAATAAATTTTGACTTAAAATGAAACATCAGTTCTTCATGTTTTCTAATATCTTTAGGCCCTGGAAAAGTTTCATCTCATAGACCTAAAGCTGTAAGATGATAATATTGAAATGCAAGTCACAAGCTTCAATTAGGTACAATCAGAAATCATGCGGTGACTTCATTAAGTATCATTAAGAATGATCAAAATATTGCTCTTAGGAAAAATACATCAAAAGCATTGCATTTACACATTGATTAAACAGGATCTGCAATTTCTAAAATCTGGTATGGGAAAAAAGAATGGAGTAAATTAAGTGCTCATATCCCACTTAGCAACAAGGGAGTGCTTAGCAACTGGCAAAGGAAGACATAAAGGGAGATAGTGGAAAACAAAATATGATCAGCTTCTGAAACTGGGGGAGGAATCAAGAAAGGACAATGTAAGTAATTGGGGCTGGAGGAGAGGTTGCTATCCCAGGAGCAGTGGGCAAGTTCATGTTAGCCTGCTTTGTATAAGATTTTTATTTTTATTTTTAGCTTTAGGAAATTAAGCTTATAATTAGGAAATCAAGAGTACAGGAAGGACTCTCATCAAAGCCATGAGTGTGGCTAGAGTCATCTCTGGTGACATGCATGTACCCATTTACAAATATTTTCCCCTTTTACTCGTGTACTAAGGTGCATAGCCGAGTTCTCAGTCCCACAACATTTTAAGTCTTAAGGAGGTTTAAGGAAGACTTGATGTTATATCCCTTTGAGAACTCTTCAATAGTGTTAGTTTCCTATTTACTCTCCCTGATCCCCTTGCTTTGCATTTTATCTGCATTTCTTGGTAGTACCATTCATCCCATGACTTCAGCTCCCATTGTGCACTGATAATTCTCAACCCTTCTTATCCATTTAGAGACACCTCTTTCCTGTGCTTCAATCTGTGCCCATGAATGTTCATGGGCCACTGAAAACTACCATGATAAATCCTATTCTCCCCACCCTCTTGCTCCCCACTTTGATATACCATCTTAGGAAAACCATCACCCATGCAGTCACCCCATCCAGGACCCTCCCTACATCTGTCTCCTCAACACCCACATCTAGTCTGTAGCTAAATTCATTGATTCTTTCCCTGAAATGTGTGTCAGTCTCACTCTCCTTCACAATAAATCTAAAATAAAAAATGAAAAATAAATCATCATCCTTCACCAAAATCCAAATTTGTAGCATCACATGAAGGTTCCTCATCATCTAGCCAAATTGACTTTTTTCTTTTTACCTTGTTTCTGCCATTCCAGTTTGCACGTAGCCCATGTTTGGGTCATATCAAATGTGTTCTCATTCCTGGAAGGTGCCATGTTTTCTGACACCTCTTATCCAAAATTGATAGTGTGCTCTTCTTTTACCATGCCCTGACTTTATCTGAACCTTGAAAACTTACATAGACTTCTCATGATTAACTCTTTGTATCATTCCTAATACTGGGCTTATGGTAAAGTCATATTAATTATTGTTTATCAAAGAATTCCCAAAGAACAGACATTTACAATCTAATTTCAGATATCACAGTAAGTGTCACTGGAAATAGTAGACATTCAATAAATATCTGTTTAATTGAATTAAATATATGGACAAGAATCCAGCATCCCCAAAATCAGAACCCACAGTTGAGGAGTTGAAAACATTTTTTCTGTAAAGAACCAGATAGTAAATATTTTAGGCTTTGCAGACCATATAGTCTCTGTGGCAACCACTAAATTCTTCTACTGTAGCATAAAAGCAGCCACAGACAGAAAAAAGAAAAAAAAAAAAAAAGCATTGCAGTGGTCTAATAAAACTTTATTTATGGACACTGAAATTTAAATTTCATATAATTTTTACGTGTCACAAAAGATTCTTCTTCTTTCTTTTTTTTAACCACTTAAAACTATTGAAACAATTTACTCAGAAACTATATAAAACCACTTAGCCAGCTGGATTCAACCCACAGGCTGTGGTTTGCTGATTTCTGCTATAGCTCATCACTGGTTTCAGCTCCTTATTTGGTCAACATTTTATACAAACCTCATTTGGATTGTTGTCACCAACAGTTAACATAAATCATATCCATGTCATTGCTTTATTCTAGCAGTCATTTTAGCTATACCCCAACCTGGAAATCCCCCAGACTTATGAGACTTCCTCTTAATACTTGTAATTACTGTGTATATCGAACAGGTAAAGAGCTTATCCCATTCTTCCTAGCAATTTTAGAACAAACACAGAGCCTCTGTGTGATCCAGTGTTTGATAACCATTTGCTCCTATATTGTTACATCCCATAGTGTCACAATTAATTTTTCACTATCAACTTGCTTCCTAAGAATCCATTTTTTTCCCCTGAATTGCCATCTTCTCCTCTGTCAAGGCAATTTCTTCCCTTATGTAAAGCATTTTAATTTTTTTTAACAGAGCATCACTTTCAATCTTACTAATATTACTAAATTGATCTTACTAACCTTGACTCGCCCTTCTGCCCAATAGGAAATCATGAATTCTTATAATTTTCTATGGTAAGTCCTTTTCCTGTACTCCCAGTATTCCATACTTACTAAGATACATTATGATTCTTACTTAGTCTGTTCAAGCTGCTATTATAAAATACCATACACGAGGTCACTTATAAACAACAGAAATTTATTTCTGATAGTTCTGAAAGCTGGTAAGTCTAACATCAAGGAGCTGGCAGATTCAGTATCTGGCAAGGGCCTGCTTTCTGTTTCATAGTTGGTCATTCTCTCTCTGTGTTCTCACATGGCAGAAGGGGGTGAGGGGACTCTCTGGGATCTCTTATAAGGGAATTAATCCCATTCATGAACGCGCTACCCTCATGACCTAATTGCTTCCCAAAGGTCCCAACTCCAACCACTATCATATTGGGAATTAGGTTTCAACATATGAATTTTGGGGAGAGACACAAATATTCAATCCAAACCAAATACACAATACTTATATTCAAACCAAGAATGATAAAAAGAGGAAGGAAGAAGAGGAGGCAGAGTAAGAGGATGAGGAGAATAAAGAAAGGGAAAAAAATAGTAAGAGGGGATAGAGACCAAAAAGAAAGAAACAAATAGGAAGGTTATATTACATACTGAAAATGAGATTGTATGAAACTCTTTCACAAATATTATCTGCTATGAGCTAGGAAGCTGGAAAAAATTACTTTTGACCTGGAGAAGTTAATTAGTCAAAAAGAGAAAGGAAGCTCAAATCATATTTTTTTAACCTTTTTTCCTGAATCACACTCTATTTGAAAGTCTGATAGAAAATACTTCAGGCTGACAGTTTCTCAAGTTCCATCTGTGTTCAGGCTCTGGGCATCCTGGGTCTTTTTATATGGATAGAAATCAAACCCTAGTACAGCACCAGAATGTTCTAGCTTCTTGCAATGGTATTTACATCCCTCTGCTGCTCTTTCAAAAGATGTCCAGACCTATAAATATTAAGCTACATTTTGGGGCCCTAACATTGAATGAGGGCAGTTACCATTTAATATTGCCAAAGGAAGGGAATAGGTGCAGGAGTAGGCAAGGGAAAGAAACACAAAATCAAAAATGTCAAATCTGATTGATTTAAAACTAGGTAGGCAAATCAGCAAGGGCTGATTGATCCAGCATCACTGGAGAGTGAGGTCAGACAGGGCTGTTTTAAAATTATTTGGTATTTTCAGAAATTGATTACTTATGGAGAGCATTAAGAATTAGCTGTGCACATTCATTTAATGGGCCAGTGACTCTTGTACAGGGCTGGAGTCGTCACATTCAATCTCATCTACTCCTTGTTAACTTGCACTTTCTTCTGAAGAGTGTTTATTTATTACAGATGCTGTAAGGATAAACTACAAACTAGAATAATAAATAATGCCCTAAATTGGATTTTGCAAGCACCACCTTCCCGCCCATCTTTCTACTCCCAGCCCCCAGTGTGACAGTCACCATTGTTTACAGGCCTGTGAATGTCTGTAGGGCTGAAGAACAAGTCCTTTTCTGTCCTAACGTGCATTTCAGTGAGGAGATAGCCACTTATATGGAGAGAACTTAAGGACACTGGGATGTCCTCCTGTTCCCCCAAAGTGCTCCTCAGTGGTCCATTCATTGAAGGGACATTCCACTGGTTCTTTGAGTTAGTAATACCCTTTGAAGATATGAACAGTCTTGGGAGAAATGTCATGTCTTACTGCAGTCCTAGATATACAACTTGGTATAAATTCATGTTGTTGGTCATTTCCTACACTTTCAGCTGGAAACAGGCCCCAAAGGGAAAATTGATATGATGGAGAAAGAGAGGAATATTTTGGAATATGTACCGTGGACCAATGGGTTGTATTTGGGAGTGGCACTTCAAGAAAATCTATAGAGTGAGGCGATAAGAGGGCAGAGACTTTGACATGTGCGTGAGCGGGCACACACGCACAGACACACACAGACTTCACTCAGAATCAAAAACGGAACTTCATTTTTAACTTCCAATCTGATAACTGCCTAAAGGTAAGTCTCCAGAGATCTTTTCAAAATTTCCCTTATGGCTTTGCAGACACTGCCACACCGGAACCTCCCGCTCTGCCCAACCATGTTCAACCCTACCGTGTTCTTTGACATCGCCATTGACGGCGAGCCCTTGGGACGCGTCTCCTCCGAGCTGTTTGCAGACAAGGTTCCAAAGACAGCAGAAAACTTTCATGCTCTGAGCACTGGGAAGAAGGGTTTTGGTTATAAAGGTTCCTGCTTTCACAGAACAATTCCAGGATTTATGTGTCAGGGTGGTGACTTCACATGTCATAATGGCACTGGTGGCAAGTCCATCTATGGGGAGAAATTTGATGATGAGAATTTCCTCCTGAAGCATATAGGTCCTGGCATCTTGTCCATGGCAACTCCTGGCCCCAACACAAACGGTTCTGTTTTTCATGTGCACTGCCAAGACTGAGTGGTTGGATGGCAAGCATGTGGTCTTTCACAAGGTGAAAGAGAGCATGAATATTGTGGAAGCCATGGAGAACTTTGGGTCCAGGAATGGCAAGACCAGCAAGAAGATCACCATTGCTGACTGTGGACAAATCTAATAATAAATTTGACTTGTGTTTTATCTTAACCACCAAGACCATTCCTTCTGTAGCTCAGGAGAGCACCCCTTCATCTCCATCTGCTCAAAATATACCAAAATCTTTGTGCTCTCATTGCACTTCTTTGGGTTCCATATTTTCCTTATTCCCCTCCAAGTTTAGCTGAATTGCAAAGTTAAGTTTATGGTTATGAAATAAAAACTAAACAATCAAAAAAAAAAAAAAACTTCCCTTATGACATAGCAAGAGTCCCCACTAGAAACTGCTGGTTTATTCCTACACAGATTTTCTCTTTTAATTCATTAACAATAAGGACACACCATCCACATCCCTCTCTTTATAATTTTATACAACTTTTAAAGCTAAGCTCAAACTGCAATCCCGTGAACACTGTTACCTATTTCTTTGACTAAAATTGTCTTACTCTGATTTCCCATTATCTTTTGAAGTGCTTAATTCTGTTTTTGCAGTTGAATTCTCAGATGATTTTATTTATCTCACATAAAATACAAACTCTTTTATGGCAAGAACTCCTGTTTCTTGTATCCCTAACATATGGTTATATCCAGGATGCAAACCCAAGTATAAAATCAAAATATCACTTATCCTCCCTCCCTTTTTTAAAAAGAGGGCATTTGGGTGAGGTGCGTGTACTAGAATGACTGTCACATTCTCCATGCACTGTATGGAGCTGACTAGTACTCCTGAGACTATAGCTTTATGGATTTTGTGTGTTTCTCCAACGTGAGTCTTTCAGGTATCTTTCTAAAATGGTAAGATAATTCCTTTAGGATATTTATTTCATATGAGTAAAGATATAAAGTGCATCAATGCATGTATATCCAATGGTGAAAAATGCAACACTTCATAGGCTTGTGTTTTTCAGCTGTCCCACAATACATTTACTGTCGTCTAATTAGGCATTCTAAGAACATAAAGTCCCGTTGTGTTTACCCTGCAACAATTATAATCCAGTGTGCCTGACATCACAGTATTTATCCCCAGAAATAATGACTCCATGGCAAAGGCAGCAATATGAGCGCATCACAGGACCAAACAGAGCAGCGAGGGAGACCCTAAAGGAAGTACTCTATATTCAGATACAAACGGGGTTCACAATGAACACATCACCAATTTTAATAAACCTGATGAAAGGGAAGTAGATTGGATATGAGAGTCAAATATACTTGAGATCCCCTGCTTGTATAAGAGCCCCTCTTTAAATTAAGACTTTTCCAGGTGATTAAGGAGAATGCCAGCACTTCAAAGGGAAGCAGAGCCTTGTTCTCTGCAGCTCCACAGGCGACCAGCTCTCTTTCCCTTTGTCCAGATGGAGGCTTTGTTCTCCCAAAGTTGGTCAGGTGCTGCGCCTGTCCAAAAGGGGAAACGAGCGAGGCTTTAGGAGCCTGCACCTGTTTGAAAAGCAATGCCGCTCCCTTGGCTCCAAAGCCCCAAACATCAAATGCCTCCCTTTGCCAAGCAGCTTGGCTATTCCCCAGGCGTTTTCAATCTAGTTGAGTAAAACAAAAATTGCACAACTTGTCATTATTTTCAAGGAATGAGATGTGCCTTCTACAATTCCTTTCGAGTTAAATACAACGATGCTGAGCTTCCAGTGAACGCCAATGCCTTCTTTCTCAGAAAGAATAGAAATAAAGAATGGTAAAAGAAACACCAATTGATTGACTGCAATTTTCTCTGATATTTGTTATTGGTGTGTTCTTTGTATGCATTTTTATGGATAGGTAGCAGAAAAATTATTTTCCCAGGTCTTTATTAAAGAGAAGCCAAACCCTCTGGGAAAAGCTGGGACTGGAAGCCAGGACTTCTGAATCAACTACAAGATTCAAAACAAATAAATCACATAAATTTAGGAAAGTCACAAGTCATATAAACATTCAATTTCCTCATCTTTAAAATGCAGATTAAAATGATCTTCTCTAAATATATCCCATTTTCTTATGAAACTAAAATTTTAAAAATTGATAAGAAAGTGTTTTAAAATGTTGAATATTCTCTGTAAATGTAAAGTAGTTTGAATGAGAAGTAAAGGGTGGGGTAGGATTCTTAGACAGGAGTCCTACCGCTCTTTCTATGGTGAAAGCTTCAAACCCAGGCAGAGAGAGGAATGAAGAGCAAAGAAAACAAATCAGAACAATCATCAGAAAGCAAGGGCATCCTCAATCTCATCTATTAAAAGCTGAGAAAAACACCTAAAAACCTCCACCATATTTTTTTTGTGTACAGTGCCTTTCTGCTGCCATTTGGTTACAACAATAGTGGAGAAAAATAAGCCCATAAAGCAAGATTGATTGCTGGGAAGATGATCAATTGCTGCTGTGAAAGGGGAAAAAACTGATAATTTTTTTTTTCCCTCTCTTCACAACCTTTTGCTAAAGCTGAGCAAAATGTGTCATGCATAAAAAGTATGCAATTTTCATGTAATTAGAGGAACACAAGATGAAAATGAGTTCCATCAGAGCAATCAAGGATGGTAATGTGGTATGTATTTGTCAGTGCCTATTTGTCATGAAAGCAAAACCCAGCAAGTTAGATATTTTATTTCATTTTAACTCTGAAAAACATAAATGCCATTTTGTCATGGCCAAATCTATAAATTTCAATAATCTTTTTTTTTTTGAAAAGTGAAGTTTTGGAACTGCAGATTAGATCATTTTACTCTTAAAGAATAGAATGTCATCTTAAGAAAAACACTGAGATTATAAGAAAGATTTATTTCATGGAGGGTCGGATTTACAGCGGGAGGTGATAGGTGATAGGTTTACAGTTTGCTACACAAAAACACAATATAATGCATTTTCTCTAAAAATAACACTTACATCTTACAGTAGCATGTGCTTCTGATCCTATCCCCATATCCCCAAAACCAAGGGTATTAAGTTTTTATATTCTTCTTGAGCAAGAGGGCACATGTTTTTTCTTTCTTCCTTTCATACTCTTTCCCTTCCTTTCTCCCTTCTTTCTTTCCTTCCTTCCTTTCTATTTATCCATTCACTTATTCACTTATTATTTTTTTGAAACAGTTTATTGAGCATCAGAATTGTGCCAGGCATCTAGATTCTGATTATGTAAAATTAAAAAAAAAACAAACATGACCCATGTTCTCAAGCTGATTTCACTTAGTGGGGTCAGTGGCAAGTAAGGAATTAATGCGATGGGATAGTGTCATAATAAGGACAGATTCAGGAGTTAATGGGGAGTTGTGTAGGCTTCAGCTGGTAAAGCTTATGGGAAGGTTACTTTCTGGTCAGTCCTGCTTTAGTCACTAAGTAGGACAGATGTGGGAAAAGGCAGTCCTGACAGATGAACAAGTAAGGCAAATGATATGAGGACACTGAAAGCTTAGCCTGCTTGTGAAGGTGCAACTAGTTAATTATTTTCATGGTGTAAAGTGTGAAATGAATTGGAGAAGGAAAAATGAGGAAGATCTTCATAGGCCAGGCTAAGGTGTTTGATCTCCGTCTTCAGCGCAATAGGAATACTTTTCATGTTTAAAGCAGAAATACTGTATAATCAAATCTGATGGTAGAAGGGACAGTCTAGCAGCAGCATGGAGAATGGATGTGAGTGGGTAAGACCAGTTAGGACTCTATAAGAACAACCTAACTGAGAGATAGTGATGATTGGAGCAAGATGGGAAATGGATGGGTTTGAGATACCTTACAGGAGAATTTACATGATTTAGAAATGGATTACTAATAGGAGATTAGGCAGAGAGAGGACTTAAAATATTTAGTGCAGGAAATTGGGTGAATAATGATACCTTTAAGTAAGTCAGGGAACACAGGAAAAGGAGCAAGTATTACTTGGAAAATAGCGAGTTACAACTTGGTCCTGTTTAATGTGATATAATGGTGGAATGCTTAAGATAGATAATTATGGTATACACAATCTGCATATTTGGGATCCAGACATTTTCCCTTCCTGAAATATTGTGAGTTTGTAAAGTTGTCAGATCTAAGCTAAGACAATATTCATTCATTCATTTAATTTGAAAGTGAATAGCAAGGAACTACACTGTCTAAAGTAGTGGTAAAGCACAAGGGCTGTCTACAATATTAGACATTTTTGGACACAAAACATACCTCTTCCAGTTATGATCTTTTTGACCCAGGGTATTTGCAAAAACCCCATTAATCCTCATTTTTCTTATCTGTGAAATTAAAGTTATTATATCCTCTCTATAGAATTAATTATGAAGTTGAAGGGAGATGAAACACACAGAGTAGTTAGCACAGTTCCTGACATGTAGTTATATAATTAGCATTATTGAGATCCAAGTCACTAATGTGTATGTGAAGTCAACAAATATACAAATACCTCCAGGAAATTTGAGCTATCAAATTATTTTACTTTTTAAAATAATCTAGTACCAACTAATGCTAAATAGGTGATAAGTACATCTAAAAACACTTAGAAAAATATAATTTGATAGCCCTATATAACAAATAATCCTCATTGAACACTCACTACTGTGAAAATATGGACAGTGTTTTTGAGTCTGTGACTGTATAGTAATAATAACAATAATAATAATATTAACTCATATTTCTATAGTGTTTTTCCATTTACTGAATACTCTAACATACTGGGTTGGCCAAAAGTTTCATTTGTTTTTTTCTATAAGATGGCTCTAGTAGCACTTAGTTGTCTAAACTTCATTCAAAACAATTTTGTTACATTGTACGTGACAGCTGTCATATCAGTGTGCATTTTTAAAAAGACATCAAAATTGGTGAATTTTTGTGTAGCCATTTCAATATTGAAGATGGAAGAAAAACAGCAACATTTTCGACATATAATGCTTTATTATTTCAAGAAAGGTGAAGCACACCCGAAATGCAAAAAATATTTATGCAGTATATGGAGAAGGTGTTGTGACTGATCAAACATGTCAAAAGTGGTTTGCAAAGTTTTGTGCTGGAAATTTCTTACTGGACAATGCTCCATCATCGGGTAGACCATTTTAAGTTGATAGGGATCAAATCAAGACATTAATTGAGAATAATCAACATTATACCACACGGGAGATAGCCAACATACTCAAAATATACAAATCAAGCATTGAAGATCATTTGCACCAGCTTGGTTATGTTAATCACTTTGATATTTGAGTTCCACATAAATTAAGTGAAAAAATGTTCTTGACTGTATTTCCGCATGTGATTCTCTACTTAAACATAACAAAAATGTTCCATTTTTAAAATAAATTGTGACAGTCCATGAAAAGTGGATACTGTACAATAATGTGGAACAGAAGAGATCATGTGGCAAGCAAAATGAAACACCACCAACCACACCAAAGGCCAGTCTTCATCCAAAGAAGGTGATGTTGTGTATATGGTGGGATTGGAAAGGAGTCCTCTATTATGAGCTCCTTCTGGAAAACCAAATAATTAATTCTAACAAGTACTGCTCCCAATTAGACCAACTGAAAGTGACATTTGATGAAAAGTGTCCGGAGTTAGTGAACAGAAAATGCATAGTCTTCTATCAGGATACTACAAGACCACGTGTTTCTTTGATAACCAAGTAAAACTGTTATAACTTGGCTGGGAAGTTCCAATTCATCTGCTGTATTCACCAGACATTACACCTTCAGATTTCCATTTATTTCAGTCTTTACAGAATTCTCTTAATGGAAAAAATTTCAATTCCCTGGAAGAACTGTTCCCTGGAACAGTTATTTGCTCAAAAAGATAAGTTTTGGGAAGATGGAATTATGAATTTTCCTGAAAAATGGCAGAAGGTAATGGTACAAAGGGGACAATACGTTGTTCAATAAATTTCTTGATGAAAATGAAAAATGTGCCTTTTATTTTTATTTATTTTATTTATGGCACTTTTTGGCCAACCCAATATGTTGGCCTGTCATTTACTTTTCTTATACAAGCATACCTCATTTTATTGTACTTCATCTTATTGTGCTTCACAGATATTGTGTTTTTTACAAATTGAAGGTTTGTGGCAATCCTGTATTGAAGCAGTCTATAGGCACAATTTTTCCAACAATAGTCACTCACATTTTGTAATTTTCATAATATCCCAAACTTTTATTATTATTATTATATTTGTTATGGTGGTCTGTGATCAGTGATCTTTGATGTTACTATTATGACTTGCTGAAGGTTCAGATGATGGTTAGCATTTTTTTTGGACTAAAGTATTTTTCAATTAAGCTATGTACATTTTTTAGACAAAATGCTATTTTTTAATTAATAGATTATAGTATAGTGTAAACAAAAATTTTATATCTACTGGGAAACGAAAAAATTCATGTGACTTGCTTTATTACAGTGGCCTGGAATGGAACCCACAATATCACTGAGGTATGCCTATAATGTAGTTTTCTGGCTTTGGTATCAGGGCAATGCTGCCATTGCAAACTCAGTTTGGAAGTGTTCTATCTCTCTTCTATTATTTGAAAAATTTTGAGAAGGATTGGTGTTATTTCTTCCTTAAATATTTGATAGAATTTACCTGTGAAACCGTCTGGTCCTGGGCTTTTCTTTTTTGTTTCCTTTTTATTATTACTCGTTCAATTTTTTACTAGTAAATGACCTGTTTAGATTGCCTATTTCTTCATGATTTAGTCTTCATAGATAGTATGTTTCAAGAAATTTAACATTTCTTCTAGCTTGTCCAGTTTGTTAATATATAATTATTCATAATAGTCTCATGACCCTTTCTACTTATGTGGTATCAGCTGTAGTGTCTCCTCTTTCATTTATAATTTTATTAATCTGAGTCCTCTCTCTTCTTTTCTTGGTAAGTCTAGAAAAACCACTCAGTTTCATTGATATTTCCTATTATTTTTCTGGTCTTTATATAATTTATTTCTGTTCTGATCTTTGTTATTTCTTTCCTACAAATAATTTTGGGTTTAATTTGTTCTTCTTCTAGTCTCTTGAGATGCAAAGTTAGGTTGTTTATTTGAGATTTCTGTTTTTTCTTAATGAAGGCATTTATTGTTATAAACTTCCCTTTAGAACTGCTTTTGCAGTTCTCACAAGTTTTTGTTATGTTGTATTTCCAAATTCAGTTTTATCAAGATTTTTTGTTTTAATTTATCTTTTGAATTTTTTTTTTTTTTCTTTTTGCGGTACGTGGGCCTCTCACTGTTGTGGTCTCTCCTGTTGTGAAACACAGGCTCTGGACGTGCAGGCTCAGTGGCCATGGCTCACGGGCCCAGTCGCTCCATGGCATGTGGGATCTTCCCAGACCGGGGCATGAACCTGTGTCCCCTGCATCGGCAGGTGGACTCTCAACCACTGCACCACCGGGTAAACCCTGATTTCTTCTTTGACCCATTGGTTGTTCAGGAGCATGTTGCTTAATAGCCACATATTCAGGAATTTTCCAGTTTTCTTCTTGTAATTAATTTCTAGTTTCATACCACTTTGGTCAGAAAAGATGCTTGGTATGATTTCAATTTTCTTAAATGTACTATGATTTGCTTTGTGTCATAACATATTGTTTATCCTGGAAAATGTACCATATGCACTTGAGAAGAAAGAGTATTCTGTTGTTGTTCAATGGAATGCTCTGTATATGTCTGTGAGGACAATCTTGTCTGATGTGTAGTTTAAGTCCAATGTTTCTTTATGATTTTCCATATGGATGATCTACCCATTGTTGAAAATGGGGTATTAAAGACACCTACTACTGTACTGTTATCTATTTATCCCTTCAAATATGTTAATATTTATATATTTAGGTGCACCTATAGTAAGTGTATTTACAAATATTATATCCTCTTGATGGATTGACCCTATTATCATTATATATGACCTTCTTTGACCCTTGATATAGTCTTCAGCTTAAAGTATATTTTCTCTGATATACGTATAGATACATGATTTTGTTAAAAGTAGGAGATGACACAACTCTGGCCAATGAGACAGTGGATAATGTCTCATAGGCAACTTCTGGGAAAGGTTTTCTTGATGTTAAAAGAGAAAATACAAGAAAAATAAGATGGGAAAGGAAAATTCATCATTAAAAAACACAAATATATATCTTTTGAGTGGGCAGGTACCCAGATGTATTACTGGTACTGGAAATCCCATTTGCCCAAACCTTTTATCTGCTCATTATATGAGCATCTCTAGCAGACATTTGTTCATGGCTAACTATCTGGGACATTTCAATGATCATCTCATCAGTAATACAGCACCTTGTGCTTTCTATAACATTTTCTGGCAGTTATTTATTTCTTCCTCATTATTTACTATTTATAATGGGAGACAGATTTGAGGAGTGGTTGTGTATAATAATTTTTTCACCATCTAATAATCCAATAGGTATTTAAGAAGTATCAGTTAGGTATACTAGAGTATTATCTCTAATTTAAATTTCTTTCCTACTTTCCATTTTATTCTTTTGTGCAATGTGTCTAACACTTATGTTCTATTCCTTGTGAATGCAATTTTGATCACTCTCAAGATAATCTCTTTTTTATTTTGGCATTTATTCATGCCTTTAAAAAAGACCCTAATTCTTTCTTCTTAAGTTGCATTTTCCTTCACTTCTATAAACTGGGGGAAATGTTCCCTAAATTCTATTATGATGGAGCATCTTGAAACTAGGGGTTTTAGTGTCATATCCCCTCTTCTTCAAGATTAGTGTTAGGTTTTTTGTTTGTTTGCTTCCTTGTCAAATACCTATTGTTTTCATTAGCTACTTGTTCTCTAAAACATCAGGCATAACATTTTAATTTCTTTTGTTTTGTTAGTTATTTGTCCTTAATTTTTATTCACTTAAAGTAGCTTAGATGACACTTTTTGATATCTTTATTCTCTAACTTAGAGTCAGTAAACTTTTTATGTCAAAAAATCAGTAAAGAGCTTCCCTGGTGGTGCAGTGGTTGGGAGTCCGCCTGCTGATGTGGGGGACATGGGTTTGTGCTCCAGTCCGGGAAGATCCCACATGCCACGGAGCAGCTGGGTCTGTGAGCCATGGCCACTGATCCTGCATGTCCAGAGCCTGTGCTACGCAACGGGAGAGGCCACAGCAGTGAGAAGCTCATGTACCCCAAAAAAAAAAAAAAAAAAAAAAAAAAAAAAATCAGTAAACTTTTTGTCAAGAGTCAAACAGCAAATTATTTAGGCCTTGCAGGCTACATATCTCAACTACATATCTCTGCAATTGTAGCACAGAAGTAATTATAGACAGTACATTTAAAAGTTAGCATGTCTGTGTCCCAATAATACTTTATTTACAAAAAACAGCTGTGGGCTGTATTTGGCCCATAGGCTGTAATTTGCTAACTCCTGTAAATCTAGTCTCTCAGTTTCAATATTCCAGGTGGACAGAACATCATTGTGACCTCCTGGGTGATTTAACTATAAGAAGCTCTGTGTTTCCTACTATTTGGAAGGATGATTTTGAGGCTCTGACTAACACTTCGTGTGGTATCTACATTGTCTACTCATTCCTAATGTCAAAGAAAAGAAAAAACTTCAAGATAATATAAAGTTTTAAATCTTTAGGTTTAGTTCAATCAAGGTTTTAATATACTGTATACAATTTCAAATAATATATATATGTCATTGTCTTCTTTCCTTTTTTCAGTTGAATCTGAATTTTTTTCTTATTTTCTTTAATCACAGACATATAGAAGTTTTTGACCTTATGAGTTTAACTAGATTCCTGGCTTCTCTCTGCATAATAGAAAATCATCACCAAAGGGTGGCTGAGTAGATTCTATACAAAATAAACTCGTGAGAAAAACAGGATGTACTGCACCTGACTTTATTCTTTTGTCAAAGTTTAGTTGACTACACATATGTGGGTCTATTTCAGAGATCTCTATCATTTTACAAATACCAACCAGCCTGTCTTGATTACTGTAGCTTTACAGTAAGTCTTGAAGTCAGGAAGTGTCAGTCCTCTAACTTTGTTCTTCTATTTAATTAATGTGTTGGCTATTGTGAGTATTTTGCCTCTCTATATAAATTTTAGAATCAGTTTGTTGATATCCACAAAATAAATCGTTGAGATTTTGATTGGGATGGCATTGAATCTATTGATCGAGCTGGGAAGAACTGATATCTTGAAAATACTGAGTCTTGCTATCCATGAACATGAAATATTTCTCCATTTAATTCTTCTTTCATTTTGTTCATCAGAATTTTGTAGTTTTCCTTACATAGATCTTGTCCATATTTTGTTAGATTTATACCTTAGTATTTCATTTTGGAGGATGCTAATGTAAATATATATATATTTTTTTTTTTGGCTGCACTGTGAAGCATGAGCGATCCCAGTTCCCCCAAACAGGGATGGAACCTGTCCCCCCTGCAGTGGAAGCACAGAGCCCTAACCACTGGACCATCAGGGAATTCCCTGGTATTGTATTTTTAACTTCCCTGGTATTGTATGATTAAATTTTATATAGGAAACTTATATCCTGCAACTTTGCCATAATTGTTTATCAGTTCCAGGAGTCTTTTTGTTGTTGTTATTGTTGATTCTTTCACATTTTCTACAAAGATGGTCATGTCATCTGTTAAAAAATATAGTTTCATTTCTTCCTTCCCAATCTGTATATACCTTTTATTTCCTTTTCTTGTTTTATTTAATTAGCTGGTACCTCAAGTATGGAAAGGAGTAGTGAGAGGAGACATATTACCTTGTTCCTGATCTTAGTGGGAAAGCTTTGAGTTTCTCATCATTTTAGTGTAATGTTAGCTATAGAATTTTTGAGGTGTTTGTAATCAAGTTGAGGAAGTTTTCTTCTATTCCTAATTTACTGAGTCTAGCTTCATTCTTCTGGCTAAATTACAAATTCAGAGCAGTAGAAAGAGACTACATTATTCTTAAAGCTAACACACTTTGCATGAACTCAGAAACTCCCAGTGATTTGAGACCTGTGACAATCAACCCTTGTTTCTAACTTCATAGCAAGTTAATGGGCCCCAGATCTGACCTCTTTACCTAACTTTTATTGTAATAAGATAGGACCTGGATTTCTGGCTTCTTGTTTATTCTAAAACACAAGGCCCTCTTCCTCCTTAGAAGCTATCTGATCAAAAGTTTATGGCCACTGACAGTTCCAGTTCCTCCTAACTTCCTGAGTTACCTTGGCTCCTTGTTCATGCCTATTCATAATCTTTAGCAATGGAAAATTCCCTAACCTTAGTTTATATACCCAGAACTCCAGTTCACTGAAGCTCAACCCTTACCTGGTATTCTTTTGCTGCTGTGACTCCAGACCCAGTATAAGGAAAACAGACTTCATTTGAAATGTTCATCTTTCTACCTCTAAAGAAAGAGCAAACATCAAAGCAGCTGAAGAAGTTTTAAACACTAGAGGAGGACTCAGTGAAAAGTAAATAGAAGGATAAAGCATAGACTCTATATGCATGTGGTGTGTGTGTGTGTGTGTGCGTGTGTGTGTGTGTGTGTATGAGTGTTTGAACTTGAATTTTCATATTAGAAGTTCAATGAATGCGACAGTCTTTTTTGTGGTGAAGCATCAGTGAATAATTTCTCTTGATAAGTGTTGGAAAATGGCATATTCCCAAAAGGGAAAATGTGAGGGGCTCTGAGGAAATTGGAAAGTAAGACACAGTTTGGTAAGTAAAATTTGGACTTCTGCCAACAAGTCTTTACTAGGACAAGCCTATCTCTTTTGAGGTCAATGACAATCAAATATATGTCCGTCATCTACCATCTAATGTTTATATCAAACTGAATAGGTGTGATTTGGAAAGGAGTGCAAATAAAATAGTGTAATGTGGTATTTTGGAGGCTATAGGTGTACCCAGATATAGGCAAAAGGGCTCTCATTGGAGTTCTCTTATTAACTCAGAGACAGTATTCCAAGCTCTGGCCTCTGGTCCGTGCAAAATTTTTAGGACTGTGTAAAGCTTATTTTAAAAGAAATATTCCAATTTTGAGATAGCAGGGTGTTTTGTCTTTTTTTTCCCCAAGACCCAGATGGAAGTTGTCAAGAATATAAACTTATTCCCCACCTCTATCCTTACCCCCTATTGATAAACAAACCTATACCACTAGGTTTGTTTATTCCAAAGAGAATAAGCATGTGCTCACCACCAACAAAACATTGCTGGTTTAACACACCAGTGACTCTTAGGCCATCTATCCAGGTATTAATTATTTTGATTCTTTCCTCAGCTCACATAAGATGGTGATCAAGGATGAGCTCTTCAATCTCCAACCACAGAGACTCCTGACTGAGGTAATGAAGAAAGGCTTAAGGCTCCATGCAGGAGAATCTAAGAACCAGAAATGACAGGAGACAATAAGAACACTTAGAAGGTCCACTAGATAGACTAGAGGCAGAAAATCTGAGTTCTACTGAAAGTGTACTGCCAAAATATATAAACTAAGGTACCTCTCTTAGTTTTAAAACTAGTTAAAAGAGGTGACTGAATGCAAGTAAACCGAATCCCTGATTGTCCAGTGCACTGTGCTAGATATCCCAGTAGACTTAAAGACAGGTAAAAGTAGCCCATCACTTAGGAGGGTTTTCAATAAAACTGGGGGTGTCAGACAAGTACAAAGGGTGGGATATAAACCAAGTCATAAACCATAGTTTCACAAAAAAGTGAAACTATGCAGAATGGATGAGAGACAGGGTAAAAACAATTGACATTATAAAAGAGGGACTCAAATGTCAGTTTCACTTAATAAAGTACACCCACGATTCCCAGGCTTTTGCAAAGACTTTATAATTGATTTTCATGTGGGTTCTGCACTCCTACAGACCATCACATAAGTAAGAGGCTTTGGATTTTACGTGACAAACAATACTAACTCCATTCCTTTCTTTCCTACTCAAGAAATCATATGAGAATTGCAAATGAGTAAAAATTATAAAAATGCATTTACAGCAGAGGTAAATGATTTAAATATTTTGTGATTGAATTATTATTATTATTTACCATTTGTGGCACACCTCAAAGTTAAAGCGTTCACACCCATTTAAAACACCGATTTAAAACATTCAAAAAACATTTGAATCTTTGAAGTTTTTTAGGTTAAAAATAGAAAAATAGGGCTTCCCTGGTGGCGCAGTGGTTGAGAGTCCGCCTGCTGATTCAGGGGACGCGGGTTCATGTTGCTCAGCTGCCATGGCTCACGGGCCCAGCCGCTCCGCGGCATGTGGGATCTTCCCAGACTGGGGCACGAACCCTCCTCCCCTGCATCAGCAGGTGGACTCTTAACCACTGTGCCACCAGGGAAGCCCCTGGCATTTTTTTAAAAACAAGGTAGAAGATATAATCAGCTATAGTATTCATAAATTGATTCAGAATTGCAAAAAATCTAGATATATGGGTATAATCTGAAGTGCAGTTTTAAGTATTCATACAAAAATGGATTTATAATATAATGGAATAAGCAGTTTGCTATCTACCTGATATGATTATAAATCAATATTTATTCTCTCTCTTATCTTCTTTATCTTCTTAATGACATTTTTCTCAGCTACACATCAAGGCAATAGAAAGCAAACAAATTCTAGTTCATTGCTTGCAACTAGAGATGCAGATAGTCAATATCACAACTTGAATATATTGAATCATATTGGGGCAGTTGGACATATCTGAGATTCTCTCTACTGAGTCCCACTCACCTGTCCCAATTTGGCCTCAGTGCCTGGGAAGAAACTTGGAAATGAAAAGTGCATGAATTTGTGAGACAAACAGATCTAAGTTAAAACATGTTTCATTCCTGGGTCATCTTGACAAGTTAATTATCTTCTCTGAGTCTCACTTTTTGCTTTGAAGGGTAATAGCACCTACGTTTTGGTGAGTATTATATATTTTGACCTATATGTGTCTATTGGAGCTATATGTTAACTCACTGCATCCTGACAACACTGTTTGGAGATTAAATTAGATGGTATATAAATATCTATATTAAAAACACCCAATGTATTTTTTGTTCCTTAATTTTATACCTACTTGACACTAACCCATCAATTTGATATGTTCCAGTTAGAGAGCAATGGGGGCATTATATATGTAAAAATAAAACCTTTTGTCTAGGACTATAAAGAGTGACTTCATGATCAATGTATCTATGGAGCAATAGCAAAGGTTTAGATTCTCTTCTCCTTTACTTTGCTTAATGCACTTAAAACTCTCTTCACCCATAACTTCTATAATAAACAGGCATCCAGTGCTGTTCACAGATAAATAAATATGTAAATAAATAAATAAGTAGATTCCCAGAGCCAGCTTGGAAGAATGTTTGATAATCTGAACCATTACGGAGGTGAAATTTCATTACACAGATGGTGACATCCTGATGTCTATCATCAAAACACAGCAGGTAGAAACTATCAGCCAGGCCCATTCTCTTCTATAAAATTACACTTATATTAATGTCACTCCAAATTTTATTATGCGGAAAATGATATTGCACTGGTCTCCAGCACCAGGAGGACAGCAGGGGGTGGGGGTGTAGGGGTGGTGAGGGAAGAATAAGGATGCAGTGATGGGAAGGTGGGAAAAGAGACTGTCTGTAGAAAGACCATGAAAACAAATTCAGATGAAGCCTGCTTAGGACTGGCAGGTAGACAACAAAGTATATAAATATATACTTTATATATTGTAACACTTTAAATATACATAAATATATAATTTTTTAAAAATCCTTGTAGATTCTGCTGCCAGTTCATGCTGTTTCTTGATTGACTCACTGCCAGACGTCCTCTGCAAGCCCCCGATGGAATGTTTAAAAGGCCCTCCTGTGGGAGGCAAGGAGATTTACAGTTAATTTTTATTAATGAAGGATGACAGGCATCTCCGTTTAGCCAACAAGATGTTACACCAGTTTAAGAAAACACTCCTGTGTTTGCAGCAGGCATTCCCACCCCCACCCCACCTCTCTCTCCTCTCTCTCTCTCCTTTTCTCACGCGTACACACACACACACATTCACACATACATATCTAAGCATACACATGGGAATTAATAGTACAATAAATTAAGAAGGGAAGGAGAACATCTACTTATTTAGATACCTATACTCTGCTACCAAAAGTGGAAGTAATGGGGATTATGTGAGAGTCTCACTGGGTGGGGTGCAGATGGATGACAATAAATGCTACTCATTTCCACTGCTGTTTCCCACTGCTCCCTCTCCCATTCCTATATCCCCCCAACTTTCTATTTACTAACACCTTAGAGAAGCTATTGACATTTCTTACATGAATTACAATGACACATCACTTTTCCAACTGACCTAGCTACCTCTACTTGGGCTTCTGATTTACTTCCCACACTATAACAAGATTGGGCTTTACATAATACAAATCTATTGTATTTAATTTCTAGTGAAAAACCTTCAGGACGTCTTCTGACTTTCCAGACAAATGGAGAATCTTCAATGTGACACCTGGAACACCTTATAGTAGAGACCCTGCCCGTATCTCCAGGCTTTGGGTTCTTTCAGTGTCTATTTGGTTTGTCCTACAGTTTTGGGGGGATTTCCTACTCACACAGATTTCTCATTTTTCTAAGATAAGCTCCAGCCTTGATACTTTAAGAATCTCCTCCTTAAGGTGATGTTCTTCCTTCCACAGATGATTGTTGATCATTCACCAGTGTTATCTCCACCACAAAATAACACTTTTGGCTGTTAAATTCCATACCCTATTTAACCCCTTCGTGCTGGCCCATTGATTTAATATCACCCTTCATCTTTCTAATCCCACTGAGGAGGTACTGTATCCTGCCTTCATGACTTGCCTATATTGTCCCTTTCCGAGTAATAACCATCATGCATATTTTGGTTTGAATCCTACCCAACCTTAAAGAATGGGTTTTCTGTTATCATCTCTATGGAAATTTCTCCTCAAGTATTTTGAACTCTACTCATTTCTTCTCTATTTGTATTATATTTATATAGAGTTCTATAGACATTTACATATAACTTTTATTGTTTTCTAAGAGATGTATACCAGTCTGGTATCATCAATGAAGTGTAATCTCCATTGGTTATGGCATCTTTCTTAAAATTTTGTACAATATTAATATTAGAGTTTTAGAGTAGTCAGTAAATATGTAATGAGGAATGGCTGATACAAGGAATGAAATTAACTAATCATTCTGTTCATTAGGTAATCATTGGGGGAGTTTTATTTTTTAGTTTTAATGAACATATTTATGTTGTATTTAAAATGTGATATATATATATATGTACATATATAACATACAGTGTTATATATAGATAGTAGAATGCAGGATAAGGTACATCCTCAGTTGGCTTATAAGGAACAAATTAAGTTTCTAGTTTACCATTCATATTGTTTTGCAGTTTCGAGAGCAACAATACTCTCAGTTACCCCTTTCCTGAGGTTATTTTATGACTCAAGATTAAACAATTATAATGCCATTCCTTCACTGTATGGAGCCCTCAGATATTCTTCATGGAATTCCTTCATCTTTTTCACACCTCCTTTCAGGAAATTGGATGAATTAGGTGACCAAGACTAGGACTTAATTTTTATAATATGGGCTGCAGAACTTTAAAATTCCCTTAATATTTAAATGGATACAATCCAAACTGGGGTTTTCAAACCTTGGGGTACCTGTGAATCAATGCCTGGGGTGCTTGTTGACTCTCAGACAGAAAACTTAAAAATACCTCAGTTGAGTATGCTTGAAGGAATCTCAGAAATCACAATTTTAATACACATATTTCTCTGCAGGTGTGGTGCAGAGTGCATTTTGAGAAATATTAGTTAGAAATCAATTAATAGAAGAGTATGAATATGTAAGTGAAGTTATTAATCAGCAAAACTAAACACAAGCAAGTTGATGATCCCATTTCTACTACTGCTGTCTATAACGCTATTTCTTCACTCATCAAGAAATTGTGAGTTTCAAAATATGTGCCATTCCATTCATATTGGCAATGCCCAACAATAAACCACAGTTACAAAATTGCCCACTACTCTAATCAGAACTTTCATTCACCAAGTCATATAACATCCAGGTTTTGATTTCATTAGTTGATTTGAACATTGGTAATACAATCTGAATGGCTACAGAGTGAGTAAAATTGGCATCTTCAAATTGTGCTCTTAATCCAAATTAAGAGCATACTTTTATTCTTTTTGTTATTTTCTTTTTCTAGCACTAGCTTTTTTCTAGCTTTTAATTCCCATAAACTCCTTTTCATTACCCAATTTCTGATACGACTAGTAGACACACCACACACACACACACACACACACACACACACACACACACACACACCCCTGAATTCCAAGGATAAATTTATTGTACTATATCCTAGCTTTAAGTCTTACCAAACCCCTGTTCTTGACTATCTTCATAAAAGGCTTTGAACTTTCCTTAAGGACAGTATCATGTAGTCATTGAGTAGAATATTGAATTGACACATTGTGTGCTTTTTGAAAAACATAGAGTTACAGTCAATTCAATTAATTTGAATTATACTCCTCATTCACAGGAAAGCCAATTTAAAATTGAGGTGAAATGTATGCACAATAAAATTTCATGCATGTTAAGTGTACATTTTGGTGAGTTTTGAAAACTGTACACATGTATTTAACTAGCAACACAATTAATGAAATATTTCCATCAACCCCCAAATTTTCCTGTGTACCTTCAAATTCATTCATTCCTCTTTCTTGAACACTCTGTGCCAGGAAAATACAGATATAATTGTACTCAGTTTGCATATTATAGAAATTCATATTAATGTAATCATGTAATGTATACATATTCATACCTGGCTTTTTAAACTCAGTGTTGAACTTTAAAGATACAGCCGTGTTGTTTTATGTCAGTGGTTTGTTGTGTTATTGCTGAGTAGTATTCCATTGTGTGGATGTATGACATTTTATTTATGTATTCACATGTTGATGGATATTTAAGTTGGGAGCTTATTATAAATAAAACTACTACGAACATTTGAGAACAAGTCTTTGTTTGGAGATGTTTTTATTTCTCTTAGGGAGATAACCTAAGAGTGAGATTACTGGACTATATACTAAACGCATATTTACCTTTATGGAAATTGCTAATTTTCCTATGTGACTGTACTATTTTACATTCCCACCAATAAATGTAAATGGTTCATTTGCTCCAGCCCCTGATTCTTTTTAATTGTAGCAATCAATTCTAATGGTTGTATAGTGGAATCTCTTTGTAGTTTTAATTTGTATTACCTGATGACTAACGATGATGAGATCTTAGTGCTTATAGATCTTTTGACTACTTTTTTAATGGACGTACTTGTCATATTTTGGGGTTGGAAGAGTGTTACTGACACAACTCTACAGCTTTTCTTTTCTTTTTTCTTTTTTACATCTTTATTGGAGTAAAATTGCTTTACAATGGTATGTTAGTTTCTGCTTTATAACAAAGTGAATCAGTTATACATATATATATGTTCCCATATCTCTTCCCTCTTGCATCTCCCTCCCTGCCACCCTCCCTATCCCACCCCTCTAAGTGGTCACAAAGCACTGAGCTGATCTCCCTGTGCTATGCAGCTGCTTCCCACTAGCTATCTATTTTACGTTTGGTAGTGTATATATGTCCATGCCACTCTCTTGCTTTGTCAGGGCTTACCCTTCCCTGTCCTCCCCATATCCTCAAGTCCATTCTATAGTAGGTCTGTGTCTTTATTCCTGTCTTACCCCTAGGTTCTACATGACATTTTTTTCTTAAATTCCATACATATGTGTTAGCATACAGTATTTGTCTTTCTCTTTCTGACTTACTTCACTCTGTATGACAGACTCTAGGTCCATCCACCTCATTACAAATAGCTCAATTTCGTTTCTTTTCATGGCTGAGTAATATTCCATTGTATATATGTGCCACATCTTCTTTATCCACTCATCCGATGATGGACACTTAGGTTGTTTCCATCTCCTGGGTATTGTAAATGGAGCTGCAATGAACATTTTGGTACATGACTCTATGAATTATGGTTTTCTCAGAGTATATGTCCAGTAGTGAGATTGTTGGGTCCTATGGTAGTTCTATTTGTAGTTTTTTAAGGAACTTCCATACTGTTCTCCATAGTGGCTATACCAAATCACGTTCACACCAGCAGTGCAAGAGGGTTCCCTTTTCTCCACACCCTCTCCAGCACTTATTGTTTCTAGACTTTATGAATGATGGTCATTCTGACTGGTGTGAGATGATATCTCATTGCAGTTTTGATTTACATTTCTATAATGATTAGTGTTGCTGAGCGTTCTTTCATGTGTTTGTTGGCAGTCTGTATACCTTCTTTGGATAAATGTCTATTTAGGTCTTTGCCCATTTTTGGATTGGGTTGTTTGTTTTTTTGTTATTAAGCTGCATGAGCTGCTTATAAATTTTGGAGATTAATCCTTTGTCAGTTGCTTCATTTGCAAATATTTTCTCCCATTCTGAGGGTTGTCTTTTGGTCTTGTTTATGGCTTCCTTTGCTGTGCAAAAGCTTTGAAGTTTCATTAGGTTTCATTTGGCTATTTTTGTTTTTATTTCCATTTCTCTAGAAGGTGGGTCAAAAAGGATCTTGCTGTGATTTAAGTCATAGAGTGTCCTGCCTATGTTTTCCACTAAGAGTTTGATAGTTTCTGGCCTTACATTTAGGTCTTTAATCCATTTTGAGCTTATTTTTGTGTGTGGTGTTAGGGAGTGATCTAATCTCATACTTTTACATGTACCTGTGCAGTTTTCCCAGCACCACTTATTGAAGAGGTTGTCCTTTCTACACTGTACAATCCTGCCTCGTTTATCAAAGATAAGGTGACCATATGTGCATGAGTTTATCTCTGGGCTTCCTGTCCTGTTCCATTGATCTATCTTTCTATTTTTGTGCCAGTACCATACTGTCTTGATTACTGTAGCTTTGTAGTATAGTCTGAAGTCAGGGAGCCTGATGCTTCCAGCTCCTTTTTTCGTTCTCAAGATTGCTTTGGCTATTCGGGGTCTTTTGTGTTTCCATACAAATTGTGAAATTTTTTGTTCTAGTTCTGTGAAAAATGCCAGTGGTAGTTTGATAGGGATTTCATTGAATCTGTAGATTGCTTTGGGTATTAGAGTCATTTCCATGATGTTGATTCTTCCTATCCAAGAATATGGTATATCTCTCCATTTATTTGTATCATCTTTAAGTACTTTTGTCAGTATCTTATAATTTTCTGCATACAAGTCTTTTGTCTCCTTAGGTAGGTTTATTCCTAGATATTTTATTCTTTTTGTTGCAATGGTAAATGGGAGTGTTTTCTTGATTTCACTTTCAGATTTTTCATCATTAGTATATAAGAATGCCAGAGATTTCTGTGCATTAATTTTGTATCCTGCTACTTTACCAAATTCATTGATTAGCTCTAGTAGTTTTCTGGTAGCATCTTTAGGATTCTCTATGTATAGTATCATGTCATCTGCAAACAGTGACAGCTTTACTTCTTCTTTTCCGATTTGGATTCCTTTTATTTCCTTTTCTTCTCTGATTGCTGTGGCTAAAACTTCCAAAAGTATGTTGAATTAGAGTGGTGAGAGTGGGCAACCTTCTCTTGTTCCTGATCTTAGTGGAAATATATTCAGTTTTTCACCATTGAGGATGATGTTGGCTGTGGGTTTGTCATAAATGGCCTTTATTATGCTGAGGAAAGTTCCCTCTATGCCTACTTTCTGCAAGTTTTTATCATAAATGGCTGTTGAATTTTCTCGAAAACTTTCTCTGCATCTATTGAGATTATCATACGTTTTTTCTCCTTCAATTTGTTTATATGATGTATCACGTTGACTGATTTGTGTATATTGAAGAACCCTTGCGTTCCTGGAATAAACCCCACTTGATCATGGTGTATGATTCTTTTAATGTGCTGTTGGATTCTGTTTGCTAGTATTTTGTTGAAGATTTTTGCATCTATGTTCATCAGTGATATTGGCCTGTAGTGTTCTTTCTTTGTGACATCCTTGTCTGGTTTTGGTATCAGGTTGATGGTGGCCTTGTAGAATGAGTTTGGGAGTGTTCTTCCCTCTGCTATATTTTGGAAGAGATTGAGAAGGATAGGTGTTAGCTCTTCTCTAAATGTTTGATAGAATTCACCTGTGAAGCCATCTGGTCCTGGGCTTTTGTTTGTTGGAAGATTTTTAATCACAGTTTCAATTTCAGTGCTTGTGATTGGTCTGTTCATATTTTCTGTTTCTTCCTGATTCAGTCTTGGCAGTTGTGCATTTCTAAGAATTTGTCCATTTCTCCCAGGTTCTCCATTTTATTGGCATAGAGTTGCTTGTAGTAATCGCTCATGATCTTTTGTATTTCTGCAGTGTCAGTTGTTACTTCTCCTTTTTCATTTCTAATTCTATTGATTTGAGTCTTCTCTTTTTTTTACTTGATGAGTCTGGCTAATGGTTTAACCATTTTGTTTATCCTCTCAAAGAACCAGCTCTTAGTTTTATTGATCTTTGCTATCATTACCTTCATTTCTTTTTCATTTATTTCTGATCTGATATTTATGATTTCTTTCCTTCTGCTAACTTTGAGCTTTATTTGTTCTTCTTTCTCTAATTGCTTGAGGTGCAAGGTTAGGTTGTTTATTCAAGATTTTTTCATGTTTCTTAAGGTAGGATTGTATTGCTATAAACTTCCTTCTTAGAACTGCTTTTGCTGCATCCCATAGGTTTTGGGTCGTTGTGTTTCCATTGTCATTATTTCTAGGTACTTTTTGATTTCCTCTTTGATTTCTTCAGTAATCACTTAGTTATTATGTAGTGTATTGTTTAGCTTCCATGTGTTTGTATTTTTTACAGATCTTTTCCTGTAATTGATATCTAGTTTCCTGTAATTGATATCTAGTCTCGACAGCTTTTTATTTTATTTTAATAATTGAGTTTTTCAAAGAACAGAAGTATTTAATTTGGAGGAAATTCAATTTATTCACTTTCTCTTTAATGTTTTTATATCCTAAGTAATACTTGCTTATCCAAAAATTGCAATCATTTTCTCTTACATTTTATTTTAGAAATGTTATAGTTTTTTACATTTACATTTATACTTTTCATCCATTTTAATTTGAATTTTTCATGTCTTATGAGATAAGGATCAAGGTTTGATAGCTTCCTTTTGTATACCCAAATGTTCCAGTACTATTTGTTAAATAGTGTCATCACTACTTATTGCATTACTTTGTCAGCTGTGTAATAGATCATTTGACCATATATGAATTGGCCTACTTTTGGACTCTCAATTCTGATTTTTTGATCTATATGTCTATCAAACACATTGTCTTATGGCATGCTTGAATCAAGATCCAAACTGGGTCAATAATTTGCATTAGGTTGTTGCATCTTTTTAAATCTATTTCACAGGACTTCTTAGTGCTATGGAACATATGCATATGTCCTACATATGTCCAGTAAACTAACAGTGACATATGGGGAATTTATTGGATTCAGGTTCAACTTTTTATATCAGAAAACTTACAGTGTTGCTATAAACTTCAATAATTAATCTTCAAGAGAATGTTGACTTTTTTTAATTTCCTACTTCATTATTGGTATAATCTTATATTTGATAATTTGAGTTGAAGAGTTTACAGTTATTTTGATTTTAGGAATCAAGGGAATAAAATGTTCTGAAAGTCTCAAAGCAGAAATAAATAATTTTCAGTGATAAAACTAGTACAAGAAACCCATTCTGAAGGCAGAGACTAGTCAGTAGATTTGACCCTGGGTCCTGGAGAACTTGATCCACAGTTGGATGTGTCCAGTCTCTTCACAGAAGTTAGGAATGCTTCTGGGGCAATACTGGAGAGCAGTTGTGTTGAATATTTTTCATTACTCACCATTTTCTTTCTTTGAACATACATCAAGTAACATTTTTAATCAGGGCTAGCCTCAACAAGATCCAAGTTAGAATATTTAGTCATGCAAGAATAAGAACAACAACTAAATATGTGCTAATGACAGTTCAATATAAAAATTATCTCTTTTGATATATACAGGACCAGCTACATTACTTGAAAGGCCTAGTGCAAATTAAAATGCAGAGTCCCTTGTTCAAAAATTATTAAGAATTTCAAGATTGCAAAAGTAGAGCATTAAACTAGGTGTGGACCCTTACAAGTGTGAGGTCATTTGTAACCTCTTAGGTTACATTTCCATGGATCTTGCACTGAATTCATATGAAAACCTTAATTAACCCAATTTTACAAATGAAGAAACTGCAGAAGTGTAAGTTGGCTTTCATAAGGTGATGAAACTAAAGTTGTGAAGCTGGAGAGAAGAGGCTTTCAGATTCTAAAGAATGTTTGACACTAAAACATGGATTCTAAACACCATACCTTGTGATATAATAAAATAAGTTGAGAAAAGTAAAGAGGGCATAGGGAGAAAGAGCAGATAGAAGAATAGCTTTGAACCTCTTTGGTATAGTTTGAAATTTTGAGAACTAACTTTGCATTCAACAGCCAGTTATGAAGGACCTTGGATGACTCACTAATGAATATGAGCATTATACTCTAGAACAGCATTCTTGATGTATGTATCATCTACATCAGAATTACTTAGGGTACCTGTTAAAATTCAGAATACTGAGTCCTCAGATAGGCATACAGGACCAGAGTCCCAGGGATGTGTCCTGGGAATGGGTACAATTAATGGACCTCCTGAGTGATAATTGTGTAGTTTATATATCATTGGCAAGTCTAGACTCAAAGTCTTCCTCCACTACTGCAGACATCCAGAGTTCTACATCTTAGCTCCAACCTCCTTCCAGATCATGCAAAGAGCCCAGAGTGTGGAAAACAGTAAAGACCATGACATTTTAATGAATGGTTAATATTACAAATACATAAAACCAAAGTAGACATTGAGTGAATAGCAACAGTGGAAAAATAAAGAAAACCAATAAAAGAGAACTCAAAATTTTCTGAGAGTATATCTTGCCAAAAATCACATAGGGTAAATAGACTTTGGTATAAATACTTAGATAAAAATGAAGGGGACAAAACGCTACTGAAAGTGATATCTGCAGGGACAAATTTTACTACACTGAATTTTGCAGAATTTCCTCTGCAACAATGCTTCAAGTAGTAAATATTTCTTTCATAATTTTCTTTAAAAGATATTCATTTTGTATTCAACTTTCTCAAAATGGAAGATAAAGGTAGAAAAGGAAAAACAAAACAAAATAGGTAAATAAAATCACAATCACTACAGAACCTTTGGCTTAGCTGCCACAGAACCTTTTGCTCTATCACTGCGCCTGTCTTTGGAGTCTCCCACACTCACTGGGGAGAACACAGAAGAGCATGTTTGTCTGCCCAATGTGGAATCAAACACTCAGCCTCTCCTTGGAGAGGCTTTGTTGGCAGTCACACGTGGATCTGCTCCAGGACCGGCAGATTTCAGGCCCCTGGAGAGATGTGAGATTGCAAAGGGCAGGGAAGATTGGCAAAAATATTGACTTTGATATTTCATCACTTCACATTTCTAAAGAGTAGAAATGCACTGACAACTGTACCTTTCTAATCAAATGCTACCAGAGGTTCCCAGCACAGTACACACACTGAAGACAGCAATACCAACAAAGCCCCCAACAGAACGATTTATATTAGAGCAAAATAATCAGCAGCATTTTTGCTTCTCTCTCTGCTTGATTTCTCTGTTCCTCTATTTGAGTAACGCTTTACCGCTTCCTTAATTAATATTATGGGACTTTTAAACTTCTGGCTATTTGCAGATGCTTTTTTGGCCTCATTTGTCCTTTCATGGTGTATACAGCTTCCCTGACTGTTGAGATCTGAATGGTGACAAGCAGCACCTCAACTTTTTTTCTTTCCCGTCACTTGTTCTGATACCAGAGGTTTCACCTAGGGAAAAATATTAAATATTATTCAGTGCTTAGCAGAATGCATTTATCTGGGAATGGTATCACCTTGCTTGGGGTTGCATAACCTGAGTGAAGAAGGTTGTGAAGATCAAGAGAGGCGTTTAAAGGGGTAGTTGGAGAAAACCAAAATCAAGCTTCCTCTGCTTCTTATTCTTAAATTTTGTTTTAATTGTGAGAGAGTTTGACTCATAAAATACCATAGGTGATAGATTGAAAACTAAATATTTTTCTATTAAAAAGTATGATATGTAAGAACAATTTAATGTTTGTTGACTCATTTTCTAGTATAAATTTTATTTCCTGTTTTAGCTAGATATTGTAAAAGCTCATTTAAAAAAATGTGGTTTATCCCATCAATAATTTTACATATTATATTTTACATATTACAAATAATTACATACCTTTCTATGGCATGTAACCATTATTCTATGCACCCCTCAGAACCTAGACCCATTGTCACCTCTCCTGTGAGGCTACTCCCATTCCCATGTGCTGAGTTATTCAATCCCTCCTCTTGAGACTATGCATCCCCCTTTTGGGCACTTACTACACCATGTTAGAATTTCTATTTGAATATCTGCCTCTCACAAAAGAAGTTTGAATTGTGTTTACTTCATATTTGACCTCCTGTGAAGGCCATAGGCTTTGGCTTGGCACAGGTTAAGTATTCAATGTTTTGTTTTTTAAGTTGTTGTTACTGTTATTTTTTCACTTAGAAATGATTCTTGGTTGCAACTGAAACAGCACACTTTGGCTTTGGCAGTTTGCTTTGCTGACATCTTTGCTAACATCATCCCCAGCTACTTATTCCTCATGTAGGCATTACTTCTAAATTCACTTTGTCTCTCCACATCAAAATCTCTCTTGGAATCTGTTTTCCTGCCTAATTCTTACTGATATATGAGAACAGAAATTTTACCTAATTCTTAGTATTGTTATGAGGTTAAAACGAGATAATGCTTTGTTTAATACATGCCTGGCACATGGTAAGCCCTCAATATATGTTACCTAATATAACATACAGAATAAGAATTCAACTATGGTATTTAGTATAAGCATATTTGTAATATTATCTGAATTCAAAATCATTTTAAATTAGACAAAATGCAGCACTTCGTGGGTAACAACCCTTATCTTCCAATCATCTCAGAGAGACATTCTACCCCCAAAATGCACTGTGGCCTTGAAACCATCCATCACCGTGGAGCTCTATGCAACCTCCAGCTTGTCAGAGAAGTATGATCAAGGATTTGGCTTTTGATGAGTTTTTTAACTCCTGTTTCTGTGCAGAATCCCCTTGGGAATGGTGGTAGTGGGCCTGAGGCCCCCTTCTTGAGTCAGTCCATGGTAATTACAGCAACTTCCATCCACTGGTTTGTAGTGTTCATTCTCTTTGCCATCATTAGAATTCCAAGGTTGTCTCACAAAAGAAATACACACACACACACACATACACACACACACACACACACACATTACAATAGTGAGAAAAGCAAGTCCAGGACAGGCACACAAGAATGTTAATTGACTACTTGTACATTTTCTTTCAAAGAACATTTTAAATTCATATATGAGTTTCATAAAAACAAACAACAAGCAGATCAAACCAATCAGAAAATACTTTATGAGTGAGGTTTTTCAGGAAATACTATCTGCACCCTAGAGAAGAGGAAATGGGAGGCAGAGAGCTATGTTTTTAAGGCCATGATACCTGACAGTGCAAAGATGCATTGAGTGCAGTACTTCTTGTACCATCTGTTTCACTTCACTCTGAATCCAAGAAAAGCCCTAGCTTTGGACCAGGCCCTCAGAAGAATGTGGCAAAATGCAATTGGGATCCAATGGTCAGGGAAATTGAACTTGATAAGCTTTGGGGAAACATTTTTTTCTCTACAGTTTCCCCTTACTTTTTCTCAGACCCACATACTTATTGTTTGTTTTCATAGAATTTCCACTTATTAAAATCTGTTCTCCAAACCTACCATCTGGAGAGAATTTGGAAATGCCAATCCCACAGAAGCGAAACCTTCAGGTGAACTCACATTTGAGCAAGGAGCAATGATGGTGGGATTTTAGGGATAAGAACTGGCTATAGAGGAATATCTAAAGCAAGAAAACTACCTAAGATCTAACAAATCATCTGTTCTTCCTAACATATGTAGTTCCTGGGGCAAGAATACAAACAGAGACCTGTAAAATACATGTTTAAATGTTTAAATTTTTATAAGTCAAGCCAAAAATTGTTAAATTATATTTGATCCTCCTACTTTGAAAAATATATCTTCTTAACAACCTGGAACGGCCCAATTGGATTTAGAATTCTTTGGTTCTCCAGTGTTGTGGGCCAGAAACATGACAGTGTGGGGAGAGCTGACCATCCCATTTTCTTCCCATCACTGGTTCTGTCCAGCAATGCAGGTATACACATGTGTGAACACTCAAGACTATATATCAAACTCCATTTACACCTGTTGTAAATAGTCTCCCTTTGGCTGTCCCTTGGCCCTAGGGATGAGTACACTGGCTACTTCCTCAAAGGCAAGACTCGGAAAGAGGTCTGCACAATCCTTAGAAGAGAGCTGGGGCAGCTTGGGCAGAAAATTCCAAGGTCCCACGTACTTGATGCATGGTCTAGAAGAGAAATTGGGGCTCCAAGTGAGCACATACAGTTTCATGGATGCCTACCACTGTGCAGAGGCACACACGAGAGAAGGGTCAGAAAGGTACTTTCCAATGCTGGGGTCCTGGTTCAGGGTTCCTCCCACCTGAGACTAATATGACACTGCTCATCAACACCTACTGGGTTAGTCTAGGTAGAAAGCAGATTTCATGCAAGTTTCAGGAAAGAGAAGATATGATGAATATTTTGAGAGTCTAAAAAACTAAGTTATACCAAACTCGAAAGAAATACTGATGTAATGAGAAGTCCTTTCCATCCACCAAGTCTAAATCTTATCCATGTTTTAAAGAGGGAGACCAGAAAGGTTGGGGAAGTATTTGAGATCTCTCAGAGACTCTATTGGGGGAATTTAGAAGCAACCTTGACTGCTGGAGAGGGAGAGAAATGCTTTAGCGGTCTTCAGGGATGGTAACACTTCTGCAACAGATGGGATGACTGACTTTTAAAAATTATGGTTCTATGCTTTTGGCAGAAGTTTTCAATGTAATTTAGGAAAGAGAGAAAACAGCATGAAGACAATTGATGCTGTTCTTTAAGACTGAGAAAAGGATATCAAAAATTAGAGTTGTTAGATGTCCTTGGCTGAAAACACAAAATATTTGTGAAATTTTTATGAAAAGACTTGCCATAGAAATTGGTGGAATGAAGTCAGGTTTCAAATCCACCTTATGTTGGGTCAGCTGCAGAATATGAAATTCCCTGAAAAGGAAATTGTCAATAAATTAAGTGAAACCAATGTCTTTTATTAGGCCTGTCACTCCTCTCACTTATTTTACTACTTTCCCTGCCTGCTGATGGTTTTCCCTGCTTCCTAAATCTACAATTCCTTTGCATTCTCTCAAAAATCTTTCTAAAAGTGAATTTGAACACATAATCATAAAGCATTTTTAGCTGCTCCTCATCAGTTGCATTTGAATTTCATACTCCTTAAAACAACTTATAAGATTATACCTAGTATCTGGCCTTGATCAATTTTTCTAGTTTCATTTCCCAACTACCTCCTCTAAATAATCCACAGAAAATTTTCCTATAAAATAACATGCTCCTTTAAGCCTTTGTGCCTCTGCATATTCTATCCCTCCTACCTGGATTACCTCTTCCTGCCATACTTGCCCTTGATGTACTTCTATTTATCTATCAATTCTTATTTTAAAACAACTCACATTTTCTGGAGCATTTCATAGCTCCCCAAGGACAGTTGGTTATTTCTTCTTCTGTGTTTGCCCACATCTTGAGTACCTGCCCAGTAGGGCAGTGTATTTGCTGGATAGGTCTGCTGGTTCACCCTCATCATTTTCCTCTAAGTAAAGCCAGCAACCTCCTTTACATTTCAAATGACTGCCAAAGTTGCATATATCCCAAGATAACAAAATAACAGCTAGTAGAAGAAAACCTCATATGTTTCTTGTCTTTCTTTTTAAGAATGAGAATTTGTTTTCCTCAGAAGCTCCTCAACTGATCTACTTATTAGGTCATATGCTAACCCCTAAACTAGTCACTGGTTTTTAAAATGTACTAGAATTAAAATGCTTAAAGCGCTTGGAACAGTGTTATCTTCTATGAGGGGCATGTAGCTGAAGAAAAGTGTGATTCTTTTGAGAAAGTAGAATAGAAAATGAGGATTGAGATTGGCAATCAACAATATTTACTCCAGAAGTAAAGTGGCTTGGTTCAAATGGGTTTCACTAATATTGTAGCCTATATAGGTATTATAATTGTATCATACATAGGTACTATAATTATAAAATTAAAACAGCAAAAGAAAATAAAGGCTACTAGAGACTTCTATAATGAGAAGATGGGCACTTCCTCCCAGATGAGCTTGTCTTACAAGATGTGGTCTGAGCTCTGAAGAAAGACATCATCTAATATTTGCGACTGTGTTTCCCCTGTAACAACACTTGAACCTGATACCATGTTTTGGAGGCTTGAATCTCTCATGATTATTCTTAAATGGCAACTCTCAAAATCTTTGATTTCTGTTCCTCTATAGTAATAAAAGCCAAAGGAAGGGATAATTCAACTCATGGCAAAGACAAGTGTTTGATAAAATTGGAAATTGAAACTTCATGTTAATCATCTCAAAACTCCTTAATTTCATGAAACAGGTGAAAAAATGTGTATGGTGTTATGCAGAAATATTAGGAGGGAAATTAATTTGTACCAAGTAAATTAGAATTTCAGGAATTCCTTGTGAAGTTTCTTATATACCCAGGATCAGTGTTAAACATTAAAAAAATCTCCCACCACATTCACGGACAATACCACCCAGGACTTGGACTCCTAATGAACAAGCATTTGTCTCACAGCATTGGACTAAGAGTACTGGACAAAGACCAAAGACTATGGAATATGTCTTGGGGAAAAAAAAATTAAAAATACCTGCTAAGGTGCTGTAATATGCAGTATAAATGAGGACTGTTACTTTAATCTGTGCCCAGTTATTATTGCTGGTGTTCATATGTCTTATAATAATTCTCTCTTTTTTACACAAAAAATGTTGTGTTGGTAACTAAATTTGCTATGGAATCCATAACTTATAGATGATCTGGTAACATCTGGGTGGGATTATGATGGAATTAGAAGATAAACATAAAACATATGGAGAGTATGGATTCCAAGACAAACAGCATTTAAAGGAGCATGTGATATTCCCTGTGGATAAAGTAAACGGAGATGTCTTTGAATTGCCTCCCTGCTGGAAGGCCATCATTGTGTTTATGTTTGTTCTCATGGATCATGTTAAGACAGGAGCATCCTTGAAACTATACATGTAAGATGATGACAGCCAATGAGATAAAGGATAGAGTATCTGCAGCAGAACAGCAGAAGCAAACTGGAGAGGTCTCAGGTAGATTAGCACCTATGGTCAGCCAAGCTATGCCCCAAATCTCTTTCTTTATGAACGTACCCTATCCATAGACCAGTGCTTGTGAAATAAATATTGAAATGTCCTTCAAGCAGAAATTTTTACCAATTGAATCAGAATCAGATGCACTTGTGATTCAAAGGTAACTGGACCAGATTCTGCATGATAAACCATACTGTGTTCAGGCATAAATGTCTCTAACCAGCAGGGTTAAAGGTAATTCAATAGGTCAATCAGACCAGCTTCTTCTGTAACTTGACCCAGAAGCATGGAGAATTTTAAATAGGCAGGAAATGGGCAAAGGCACAGAGAAATGAATGCACAATGAGAAAAGTGAAATTCCTCTGCTCACTTTGTTTCAGGGATGGAAATTGTGTTGAAGCTGGGATCAAAGATGGATTCATAATCAGAGATTTCACTATGTGTTCTCTTTGGTAAATAAAAACAAAGAGATACAGAAGAGTGAATTTACATTTTGATGGAGCCAAAAAAAAAAAAAAAAAGAGCTTTGCAAATAATCCTCTGAATAAAAATGGTTGCTTTAAAACAGCTATATTAAATTGTGCATGTCAAAATGCCCTGGGTGATACTTCATTCCATATGTTAGCAAGAGACTTCTTGGGATAAGGAACTGAATCTAGAACACAACATAAAACATTGGTGAGATACTGACCCTCATTTAGAGGATGCATGTAGTTATGGATATCTGTTTGTGTGTATGTTTATGTACATATGCATATTTATCTCATTTAGCAAGTAGTTATGGGAGAAAATTACTTGCTCTCACAGCATGTTGCCAGGACTTTTAGGAGATATACAAAGAGAAAATTTGTTCTCTGACTTCATTTTATAAGGCTGTTTGGATAACTTATATCACAAAGAAAGAAAAATAATCAAGGGAATCTTAGGTCAGAGCATGGATTTGAAGTCATCAAATTATACAATCAGAGATTCTTAAATATGGAAGGGAATCCAGGGGTCACCTCAATAGGTATACATGGAACAAATAATTAGACTAGTGAATGAAAGAACCAGTGAATCTGATAAGAGCCCTATTGAATGGATATATACTATTATTGGCTTGAATCCTTATTTACTTTTTACATATGTTAATATACACATCTACCTTCCTCTCAGTGTTTGCATCATGGTTTGTTTATGGGACATAGGTAAGAAGTCCTTGGTACATCTTTATGAAATTTACATTGTCAGAAGATACTTGTGCCAAATGGTTAGAAATGAGTATTTATTTTGTTTTTATCAATCAATCAGTAAAGGTGTTTTGTTCAATGAATGATAAAAGTGCAAGATAGTATAGGATAAAATGTGTATTCATGGATAAACATCAAGAGAATTCAGAAAAAATTATCTGTAAATTCAGAAAAAAATAATCTGTACTAAACTATCTTTCAGAGAATTGTGATGCCTTATGGACAGCTGTTTTTTGTTATTAATAGGGTCCTAGCATGGACAGAGAATTGTATTTCCACTAAACAAAAATATGTCTTCCTAATTTCACTGACTTCAATATCTTCCTCTTAATAGTCACCTTCCTGAAACACCTTATCAAATCTAGGTACAGTTGAAAAATTATGTATTCATCATACGTCCTTCCATGAATTCCATGCCACTTTTCTATTTTTTCTGTCCACCTGACTTCTTCTTCTTCAGCTCCCTCCATGAGGACTTCTTAAAGTTCTCTTACCTGTGTTACACAACCTAAACTCGCTAAGGTCAAGAAACATTTTTGTTTGTTTGTTTTCACTATGGTGTTCTCTGGGCTCACAACAAGGTGGCCTGCATTTAAGAGCTTGATGCCTAGGTTTTAGTAAAATTTAGGGAAAGACTGTGCTTTTAGTCTTGAGCTCCAGATTTGATAATGCATGGACCAATGCTCACCATAGATTTCATCAGAATCCTCAGTCAACATTTTTAAAACACAAACATCATCTTCCATTCAAAATAAATCCAAACATCTTCCAACACTACAAGTACCCTGATAAACTAAGTCTCTGGACTGCTTATACTTCTGACCAGAGACCCAGAATGTCAGAGAAAAATCATACAAATGGAACTCCAGTGACCTATCATAACACCACAGAGTTTCCTAAGAGGAGAAGTAATATTTACAGGATCTACCTAGATTAATTCTAGTTCCTTCTTTCCACTTCATAATGGCCTTCTGGAAAATGTTGTCTTGCAAATATTCTACAAACTCTTAATTTTTTAAATCAAAATCTGTTGCAACTTAATGTAGTATGTGCAAGCAAGAAAATGTACATTATTGTTTCTGATATAGCAGGGGCCATCACAAAATAGTTTTGAACAGAACTTTGAATTTTTTGGTCTAAAAAAGACAAAACACCCTAGAAACAAATAAGATGTTTCACAATAATCTATGATTTACAATCCCTTTCCCACATTGCCTGTTGCCCTTAGTGATCCCTAGAGCAGAAACAAACAAAACAAATCCTTTCAGCATATCTTCATGAAACTGTCTGGGATGTGACAAAACTTTGAGAAACAGTTTTGTGATAATGGTTTTGCACTTATTGGTGCTTCTCCAGAGAAGGTGGTGAATGGCTGTTTTCAAATACACAGAGGTATCAAAGGCTAAAGTCAATAAACACTTCTGTAAAATAATTGGGGAGGGAAAAAAAAGGTGGGGGAGCATAAAAGGAATGAAAAGGAAAGGAGGACCTATAAATATAAAAACATAAGGAGTATATTTTGGGAGAATAGATGATGCAAAACAAAATTGGGAATAGTTATTGGAGGACCAAGGATGGCAAATAAAACAATGAAATATATGAGGCCTGTCCTCCTGCCTCAGGTCTAGCTCCTCAAACAGTTTTTCATTCCATTTTGTATATACAGGTTTCATCTGATTACTGCCAACAGAAAATGCTCAGATTTTCTGACTTTTCTTTTACTGTCAAAGGAAATAATAGATTGATGAGACTAAAAGGCAACTAATATAACATACTCTTCAAGAATGAGAAAAAATACAAATTGACCTGTGTTAATGAATAAATCATTTCTATTTTTCATGTTCTTGAAAATAATAGTAGCACTAATGATAATAAACAATAAAATAGAGTATTATGTTAAAACACTTTTCGAGGAGTCAGAAGGTCAGAATTTATTGAAAAAAGTGTACTTAATTGTACTGCTTAAAATACCATGGACTATAATATGCAAGGAAAAGAACTTGGAATTAATCTTGCATCTCTGGGAATACCTGAGTGATAAATTACCGAAGAATAGCCCAGAGAATTGGCAGGGCTGATGACATGAGCTAACTTGGGCAGTGGTGACTGAAGTACATGAATGACCTGTGCTGTATAAATGCACACAGAGCTGGGAGGCACCTTCTGTCTGGAAAGAATAACTCACATGAAGTGGGAGGGCAGGTTATTAAATCAGAAAATTCAAGGAGCCTGTTTATGATTTTCAAAGCAGTTTGGCTTAGTATAGACAGCCCAAAGCAAGAAGATGCCAGCCAACATGGGCATGTAGCCATTCAGAGACCTAGCCTGAACACAAGTTTAAAGTCAAATTTTAGAATCCTAGAATTACTGTAAAGTGAAGATAGCCTACACAATTGCCAAACACTGTGATTCTGACCTCTTCAAGGGATCAGAGAAGGATAATCACGAGTCAAAGAAAGTGAATGCATTGAGAATGTGAAGATAGAAACAATTTGATAATCTGGAGAGATCAGGTGAGCTGGAGATCTGGGAGTAGAATTTTAGGAGAAATAGAAATGGTGATTCAATCTTTGGCTTCATTTTTTTTTGGCTCTGGCATCAACCAGTTTTGTGACTTTGAACAAGTTCTGTAGCCTTATAATACCCAGTTTATTCATCACTAACCTAAGAGGACAGGACTAAATATTTTCAAAGTGCTATCTTACTCAGAGACACTATTATTTTCTATTCATGATAGTGTTTACAATTATATGGTGCTCTGCAACTCCAAAATGTATTTACATAATAGTGTTTATTCTTTCAAACACTCCTGTGTAGTAGCTCATATAGAAAACAGTATAGCTCATTTTAAAGATAAGAAAATGAAGGCTTAGAAAAGTAAGATGACTTTCTCAAGGTTGCCTAGCTAATTAGCATCAGAGCAAAGAGTAGGAATGTTTGTCTGCGGTATTTGTAACTACTTCACATTATTCCTTTCAGCAAAAATTTTTAAAGTTTTATGAAATAAAAATAATTTTCTTACTTGCATTTTTTTCAATTGTCTTATATAAACAGGAGTTAAGAACTTCCTGAGAAAAATAGAAATAAACAAACAAAAGAAGGTCAAAAGAGGAAAAAAGAGAAAGCCTGTACATTTGTATATTGAAAGAAAATGTAAACAGTTAAACAAGCAGTTATTTAGTAAATTTGTATTGAGGATGGACAATGTGCACAGTCCTATGCTTGGTATTGTGAGAGGAACAGAGATTTTGAAAGGCAACATATTTACCCAGATAGGGCTTCTAGAATTTAATAGGAATATCAGGCATGTCTAAGAGGAATCCTGTTATAAAGCATAAAATATGATAAATGGTTTAATATTGTATATATAATCTTAAGATGTATGATATATGATTATATATATATATATATTATATATATATATATATATATATATATATATATATATATAAGAAATTTCAGAAAAGTGTCAAATCGAGTTCAGTTCAAGACAAGTCAGGGAAAATCTGAAAATTTGGTATTTGAGTTTGGAAATAAAGTGGAACATCTTGAGAATTGTTAAAGATTAGAAATCTGCCAAATTAAGCAATGCATGTTGGTTAATGTAGGAAAACAAATGAATAAAAGGATAATTAGAGCTCTTTGCAGCTAATTGTAAAAGTGGTGGGCACACAAGAACACATCACATCACATTGTTCACATCTTTTCTTGCCTCTCTTTCTCTTTTTCTTCACCTTTATTCTTTGCCTTAGTTCTGCTTTCAATGAACCCAAGATGATATAATAATAACCTGTGTTTAATGATCCAGGACATCATAAAGGAAAAAGTGTGACAGTAGAAGTTTTAGTAAAATAAGATACACACTACTATAAAAAATTCTAAAAGAATTCTTATATTAATATAAAATACTATGGGTTCATATAACTAGGTAAATCCATCAGCATAAGTATAATTCTTCCTCAATTGATAGTGTGTAAGAAAGCCTCAACAAAACTACAGATGTTTAGGCATGCATAAATGTGTTAACACATACTCATTAACCTAGCTGTAAACCTATTTAAATATTATATGAGAAAAAAATCATGTAATAACCCATAAGGAAAAGACTCTGAAAAAAATAGCTATATAGATATGTATAACTGAGTCAATTTGCTGTACACCCGAAACTAGCACAACATTTTAAATCAACTATACTTCAATAAAAAATATTTTCTTAAAAATCATGAAGAGGGCAGTGTAGTTATTTGTGCTAATGTATGTATATTTTGACTTTAAAGAAATAATTGAATTAAATGGAAAAGCTTACAATATAACAATGCACTGAAATCAACATGTCATTTTATTATCCAACACCTACTGAAAAGAACAGTAAATTAGGGTCTGCACTCTTAGATTAAAATTCCAGCTCTGGCAAGAGTTACCCCTTTAAACTAGAATAAGTCATTTCACTTTCTGGACCTCAGTCAAATGTGCAACTTGGAAGAGTCACAATTTGCAAGTTATGTACTACAGAGAAGAGTCCAGAAAGAGAATCTTTGAAAAAAAAAGTTCTGCGACAAAATATATAGAAGAAACACTTGTACCTCATCTAGAAGAAACACTTGTACCTCATCTCCAACTTGTAGATTCTCAAGATGTAATACATATTAAAGGTTCAGAAGAGCCCCATAGTAAAAAAATATGTTTAATTTCATCATAGTCTTTTCCAAATGTAAGATATTATAAAATGTGTTTTTCCACTGAAGATGAATATCTTACATAGCTTTCTGTGGATGTAATTTTTGGAAATGCATTAATATCAGTAGACACTTAAAATCCTCAGATTCTAATGTATAATATGGTTTTACCAGAAGGATTGAACTGGAATTTGAGATCCCATGCAGCACCCTCTAACCAGAAGAGAGATAAGCAGGTAACCCCCTGAGACTGAGGATTCAGGAAAAAAGAATCAAAGAAGTGTTACCTCCTAATGTAGGAAAGAGACATGAAGTTTTCCAGATTCAAACCTGAAGGAGATGAGCTGGTGATGAGTCTACTTATTATTGAGAAAAGGGTTTTTCCATTTCAGTGCTATTGCCATTTGGGGCTGGATATTGTCTTTTTGCAGGGAGGCTGCCCTGTGCATTCTGGGATATTTAGTAGCATTCTTGGCCCCTACATACAGGAGGTTGTAGCAATGAGGAGGCAAACTTGAGGAAGATCCCATGCCCCCTACGTGAGCATGAAAAAAAAAAGTGCAATAGACATCCGGAGAAAATGAGAAGGCAGAAAATAGGAAAGGAGAAATGGAGTTAGAGAGAGAAGAACTGAAGGACAGAGAACAGGGAGAGTTGAAGAGAAAGAATAAATGAGAAAGAAAAGATACAGGAAAATAAAGGAGAGTGGGAAGAAAGAAAAGTGGCTTATAAAGGAGTTGAAGGATAAGGTTGTCTGGGGTCCTTTTCAGCCTTTCTGTAGGGTGTGAGCTTTGGAGACAAAAAGACCAGATTTTACTTCATTGTTCTGTGTCTTCCTAAATGTTATCTTAAGTAGTTCAGTTAACCTCTTTGAGCTTCTGTTTCTTGTCTGTAAAATGTGAATGACAATTTTATAGTTTTACATACTAGAGAATATGTATGTAATGAGCTTAGTACATTGCTAAGAATTTAATAAATGGTAACTGCTTTTATTATTGCTATATTTCATTGGTACTTAATCATGTGCTATCATTTTTTTTGTCAATTAACTTCATATGTCCACTATTTTTACTCTTACCTTTTGTTAGCCAGTCTATGCTAGCTTATGTTTCCATAATAAACAACCTTAAAATCTCAGAGGCTTAAATGACATTTTACTTCATGTCTCTTTTATGTCATCAAGGTCCCTTCTCTCATTCATCCTGGCTCACAGGCCCAGGGTGACAGATTTTCCATCATCAGGAAGGTCAGTGGGTACCATGCTACAGGTGAATTGTGCAGCAGCTCTTAAACTTTTCCCCAAGAAGTGACAAGTATCTTTGCTGCTCAGATTTCTTTGGCTAAAGCAAGACACATGGCCCCATGGCCAACTTCAAGGTGGCAATGAAATGCAAGTCTGTCATATGCCTGTAAATGGAGACATTATGAAAACTAGCAAAAGCACCAGACCTCACCAACCAACTTTCCTCACTGATAAAATAAGGAAATCAGGGCACCGATCTCACAGAGTCATTATGAACATTACAATGGTTAATACATGTTGAACATATAGAACAATGTCTAGCATATGGTAATCATGCAATTATTGCTAGATATCGAGAACTATTGCTATTGGAAACCCTTCTAAGACCATGATTTGTGCAGCCTTGTCTACTCACCAACACTTTGGTGCTTTGTACCATCTAGTTATTCAATAAATATTTGTTGAATTGAATAGTGTTCCAGGGACGTGGCTGGGACCACCCACCAGCTGGCAGACCAAGCACGTGTAGGTTTATCTGTTCCATTTCCCCTGCCAAACAGCAATGCATTCCACTGAGCATCCCTCAGCGGCGATTCTCCATTTAGGCAACAAAATTGACCTTAATGTAAATGTTCCCAGCCACATAAAACATGTTGTGAAGTGCACAGCAGCAATCATAGTTGACTGCCAGCTGCCCTCAAACTATGTGTATGCAATTTATTCCTCCACAAATCCTCCTGAATATAACAAATAACAATGCCTTTCTTAGAAAACTCCCAACAGGCAGCACACAAGGATACCAGTGGCACATTTTAATGACCTCTGCAAAAGAAGAAAAAAAAATCAAGATATGTGGACTTTAAAAACACCTGCATCCTGGTGAGACACTTGTTTGATTTGAGCCTAGGAGAGTGTTCCCACCTTTTAAAGCCTAACTGGATTTTGCTCCCTTGTATTACCTGCATAGTTAAATATGAGGCCACCAGGGGAAAACTATATAAGGAAAAAGGTAACTGAATTCTGGTCTCCTCTCTGCCATCCTCATGCTGAGGGACCGTGAGAACCTCACTTAATTATTCCGGGCATTAGTTGATGTACCTATCAAATAGGGAAAATAACATGTGCAGGATCTTTTTGTAAAAGATGATGAAATAAATTGATAGAATAAGATATTAAAATTCTATGAATAGATACAAAATTTTATGCAAATATTAGGGAATATCAGTAAAAATATTTCCTTTTGAGTTGTGGTATCCTCTTTATTTCTTGACATTTCCATGTCTGATTTCAATCAATGTTCTCCTGTAGGGCTGCCCGCTCTTCACCAAAGTTCATGTGTAATGAGTAGCAGGAAAAGCAGAATAAGGACATCTTGACCTCAGCCTCATCCTGGAGAGGTGCTCTCCACTGGGTTTGTACTTAACTCCAAGATCCTGATGGCGATACTCAGGTAAGATTGTCTCAATCCATTAGATTCCTCTAACCTGGAATTCATGAAAACTATAAAACTTGATTGAGAACCAGTGAACCCAACAGCTGAGAACTAAACAAGATGTATGGGCATTAAGAAGTATGTGCATCTAAATGCAAATGTTCTGCAGTGGACTCTGAAGTAGGTGCTAGTTATGCTCTACTAGTAACTTTGGGGAGAACCCTTAAACCTGTGGGGCATGGAAAACAGTCTTTTCTCTGAGCCATGTGGGATCATCTTGTCCTTGAGTTTCTGACTCTTTTCTGTCTGTCACACCCTGCTTTTACCTCATGCCAGTCTACACAATTAGGCAAGTCTCTTGTATCAGGGCCTTTGCTACTATTCACATAAATACCTTAATTATTCTTTAAATTGTGATCCATTTGTCTGAAGCTCCTGCATTTACATGCGGGTGCATGACTTATTCAATTTATTTGTAAAGAAGCAGTCTCTCATAAACTTTTGCAAAATGCTGGCTGTTTTGCTTCCTATGTTGGGCTTCCTTTTCTCTATCTACAGGTGCTCAATCTGAATTGTCAATCACGTACGTGTAAAGTTAGGTTGTAAAGTTAGTGACTTCACTAACTCCAAGAGATATTTGCACCACCAAGTTTATTGCAGCATTATTTACAATAGCCAAGACATGGAAACAGCTTAAGTATCCACTGATGGATGAATGGATAAAGAAACTGGGACATATATACACAATGAAATTTTATTCAGCCTTAAAAAAAAAAAGGGAAATCTTGCCATTTGTGACAACATGGCTAGAACTTGAGTGTGTTATGCTAAAGGAAATAAGCCAGATAGAGGAAGACAAATACTATATGATCTTCTTATATGTGAAATCTAAACAAACAAACTTAAAGAGACAGAAAATAGATTGGTGGTTGCCAGAGGCAGGGCGTGAGGGTGTAGAGGAAATGAATGAAGGTAGTCAAAAGGTACAAGCTTCCAGTTATAAGATAAAAAGTTCTGAGATGTAATGTACAGCATGGTGACTATAGTTAACAATACTGTATTGTGTATTTGAAAGTTGCTACAAGAGTGAATCTTAAATGTCCTCATCACAAGAGAGGAAAAAAAATACTTTTGTAATTATGTGAGGTGATGGATGTTAACTAAATTTATTATGGTAATTATTTTGCAATATATACATATATCAAATAATTATGTTGTAAACCTTAAACTAATACAGTGTTGTAGGTCAATTATATCTCAATAAAACTGGGAAAAAATAGAATGAACTACATAAGCATAAATTGAAAACAATATTATGGTGTTTTTGCTTCAGTGCTAAGTGTTTAACTTATAATAATAAAGGCTCATTTTGTCCTAGACCTTTGGACATAACAATAACATAATTTTGATCTTACTACTTCTCATGTGTCCAAGGGAAACCTTAATTCTGTGGGGATTATTCCGATAATGAGGAGTGTGGGTTCATTCCTTTGTTCTTCTACTTGTTAGAAATGATAATTTATCCAGAGAGAGTCAAGAAACTCTATAGATAGTTGAGAAAGGCATGGATACATGGACAGATGGATGAGTGAATACAAAGACAATCATAAAAATATCTTTGCCTACAAAAGAGAAGTATGTCCCCATAAGACAACCCCATCAAGCATCTTGTCAAAGACATGACAATAGCTTCTTTCAAGAAATTATTGCACATTCATAAATAGATTAATATTTTTAAAGCTTAGATGATTTATTATTAATATAAAATATATATTATATTACATTGCTATATTATAGTATAGTATAGCATATATAATAATATTAATATATTATATCCTAATATTATAATGTGTTAATTACTATATTATATTAGTTTCAATAAAATATATATATTATAAATTATAATATATAGTATAGTATATAATATATTATACATATTTTATATATCA
>NW_020174918.1:2445116-2456547 GCF_003031525.2 Neophocaena asiaeorientalis asiaeorientalis | reverse complement strand
TAATTAATTAAAACAATATATTAATATGTTTATATATTAATATAATATTAATATATTAGTATTTATAATATATAATGATATATTAATTATATACATAAGTATATATTATGTATAAACATATAATATATTTTTAAAATATACTATAAATGTATATTATAAAAATATTTGTATATTATTTATAAATATATTATATACTTATGTGTCTAGTATTTATATGTATAGTACAGTATAGTACCTCTTTGGCTATAACGAATCAGGTTGCTAGGAACTTTCAGTATTCAGTTAGTTAATGGAGGGCTCAGTTGAGTATGGAAACACAGGGATGGAGCTAATAACATATGTGTCCAGCTGAGCTCCCTCCAAGCCCTGGCAGCTCCGATTCCAGACCTGTGGGCTGCACCAGCTCTGGGAGCCTCTGTGCCAAGGCAACTGCAGGAGACAAGAGCAGGTTTCCACAGAAATGAACCTCAGGCCCTGGATTTTACCAAATTTATTTCTGATATTATGCACGATTTTTCCCCAACTTCGAAAATAACTTTCCATTAGGGTAGAACAGTCCTCAAAAACAAACAGGCATTATCTTGTTGTTGTTAATAGTCATTTGCAACCAAACAGGCCAATTTTTTGTTTTGGCTTTTAGTTATGTAACATTTCAATTATTCATTTTCCCATGGACTCATAATTAAAGCAAAAACGTATGTACAAAACAACCACTTAAGTTTTTCTCTCAACACCTGCCAAGTGCTAAATAGGATTTTCTAAACCAAGTCACCAAACTATGTTGACCATACCCAGGAAAATGCCTCAAGAAAATAGAGCAGCCAAATAGGCAAGCAAACATGAAAGAGTGAAATAAAAGAAAAGATACCTGTACATAGAGGACAAAGAGAAAGAAAAGAAGTAACACATGGTGGGAAGAGTGGCCAATATAAAGAAGAAACCAAATAATCCAAACCAGATAACCCAGCCCCTGGTAGATGTGTCTTCTTTCAAAGTAGCCGGGAAACAAGAAGGAGGGTACAGGAGGACAGCAGAGCTGAGCAGTTTTCATTGTGCCATTTATTTTTTTCACTTGAACATATAAATTCTTCAACATTGTGTATTTAAGTTTTCTAACATTTATTAAGTATAATGAGATTAAGAGGATAAAAAACATACCATAATTTAAAATACACTGCATTGAATTATGCTCTGTTTTGTCCTCTTCTCTATTTTGGGCTTTTAATCCTGCCACTTCCTCTGTCTATACCCTCTCTTCCAGGTCCAGTGACTATCATTTTTGTCTCATGGAGCCTTCAAATAACTTCTCTTTTTATCATAATTTCAATACAAATTTAAAAATCTACAAGAGATATAAGCAGTTTATTGGCTGTGTTGTGTACTGTTTCCTGATTGTTGAGTGTGGGTTAGACCAGATGGAAGCAACTTTTATGCAAAATTCTGATTTAGAACAGTGCACTCAATGAAGCAACAAGTTTAACAATGATTCTTATCAAAGATCCTTTCCATTTGCTGCTTTTTTCGGTTCTTCTTTCATGTCTAATAAGGGAAGAAAAGAAGGAAGGTAAGAAGGGAGAAAAGAAAGAAAAGAGGGAAAGACAAAAGAAGAAAGTTACAAAAAACATTGATTACAGACCTTCTCTGTTTCTGGTAAAAAATAAAGTAATTCATACATCGTACATTTAACCACCCAGCAATACTGGAAGAACAATTATTATTACTATTTACCAGAATAAAATACAGCCTTACACAGGTTAGCTTGTGTAGCTATCACATGGCTATAGAGCAGCAGGTTTCTGATTACAGACCACCATTTGTTAATTTACTGACATATCAACACCATGAATGATTTTAATTGTGTTGTTCAATACGGTATCCACTTATATGCCTACTCCAATTTAAACTAGTTAAAATCAAATAAAATTAAGAGTGCAGTCCCAACAGTTGCATTAGCCAAGACTTCAAACTACTACCTGGGCCAAGTAGCTATTGGAATGGACAGTGAGATATAGAAAAATCCTATCATTGCTAAGAATTCTGATGTCCAGAGCTGGTTTAGAATGTAGTAACATTCCATGGGTCAGAAATCATCTATTCCTATTGACTTTTGTGAGGATTACCACTGTACATGTGTTGTGATTTCCTACGCTTCTTTGAGGAAAATATTTTACTGGACAAAAAATGTCAATCTTTGATTATTTTAATGCAGAAGAAAATAAATTCCATGACATTCAAGTCTAAATTCTTGGTAGACCTCTGCAAAGTGATTGGTGAGATTGATGGGAACAACTGGTTTACATTTGTAAAACCCTATATTTTTTAATGCAAAATGGCATCTGTGCCTGTTAGTTGGATACTTAGACACACACACATAAATTGCCTGGGAACTAGAAAGGGGTATTTCTTAAGTCCTGCCCACATCTTGCCATTTTGAGAATCGTTCCTGGGATTCATTTTTCCTTCTTGTAATTCTTGTAAAGGGGGTAGTAAAATGCCTTCTCCTTGTTATAAATATTGCCCACTGGGAATATATCCTTCCTCCTCCTAATCCAGGTTTAATCCTTTAAAGCACTGAACTAAGTAAGAAACCAATGTCTGTTGTGGTAGCTGCCATTCTAAATAAGTTTGAGCTTTATGATCATTGCTACCTGTCTAGTGAGAAAGGAAAAATCAAACCTGTAAATGTAAACAGGAAACCCTGTTTTAGGAACTGGATTCGAATGTTACACCATGGCCATAGAAAAGCAGTGAGGACTAAGCCTTGCCTAGCCTGTGTTTGAACATTTTAGTCTTTTGCTGTTATTCTCTACTTGGCAGTGCAATGGCAACAGTAAAATCTAGGGATGCTCTGTTACAAGTTTCATGCAAAAGTTTATTAAATTTGCTCTCATAATTATTGTGAGCCCTAGAAAAGGTGACTTGCGCTCCAGAGTCTATACTTCTCCCACCTGAGCAGATTGATTTATTATTCTTCCGTGCACTGGTAATTTCCATTAGAAAGCTTGATAACCTGGTATTGACAATTATAAACCATAATCAGAAGGTGAGAAAGGCTCACCCACTCTGATCTGTGGTAAAGCTGGTACCAGCTATCTGGGAAGAAAAGAAACATAAGAAAGTAAACACTGAACTGCTGGTACATCTGCCCTTTTTATGTGAGCACTACAAAGTGTGAAACATGAATTCAAAGAAAGAGGATGATTTTCAGAGATTTAATCCCTTTAGAATAGAAAGCTTTGGTTGCAGTTTAAGGAGCCTTTTCACCTCAAGGTCACAGCTTGAATATCATCTGGATTTATGTACAGCATTCACATTCAATTATTTTTGAACTCTTTCTGCAGTGTTGCCTCCTTGCATTGCATAAATTGTTTATGTCCACTAGTCCTTTTGCACATTTGTCCTGCTCATTCTTGTCTGTTTTTCTGGTTAATATGCCCTGATCTTTTAAATTGGCTGATTGGTTATAATGGATGGGTTTATCCTCCTTCCTCCTTTCTTCACCTAGATATAATCTAGTTGGAATCAGGCCTCCTAGCCCTTGGTACTCAATAGAAAACAAAAATGAAAAAAAAACAAAATAACCACTGCTCCTGGAGTAAGGTGGTGCTTTATTGACCTTGGTATTTGGAAATACATTTTCTGCCTTCCAGCTATTTTCATCCAGTGTAAAAGAAGAATGAACTGATTTTCTTTTTATCCTTTTATTGAATATTTAAAATATAAATATATGGAAAAATATGGAATCTATACAGATGACCTACATATACTTATTTTAAGATAACAGTAATTTTTATTAACAAATATTAATTATGAACTTTTATGTAATAAAAAATGCTAGACTCCCCTTAATGAATTTATTTAATAGTAAGAAACATCTATTTGTGAAAAATAAAAAGTAAAGTGCAGAGTAATGATGACAAAAAAGCAATACATAATAAATCCTTCAGAGACCCATAGTGACAGAAAGACTGTTGTGGTCTGGGTTGATTAAGGAATACTTCATACAGGAGGTAGGATGTGAAGAATATACATCAGGAGAACAAGACAGGCAGAGAAATTAACTTGAAAGACATTCCAGAAAGTTACGAGTTGAAAATATGTTTAAGGTGTGCTGTGGAGAAGGTGAGATGATTGGCATGGAGCACAATGCCTTGGAGGCAATATCTGAGAGGTTTGGAGACAAACTGAGACATCACTTGTTTCTTTCATATAGGACTAGTCAATCCTTCCCCTCTTTGTCCTCATTCCCTTGCTGCCTCAACTAATAAAAGGTAGCAGACTTAGGTTTGCAGCCCTGTCCTGCAGAATCCACCATACCTTGGCCCTGACATGCTGAGATGACCTTTGAAGTTTGCGAGTTGAGGAGCCCAGCTGAAGATTCCAGCAGGAGGAGAGAACAAAGCCTAACAGTACTCAAACTGTGGTTTGGGACTTTAACACTTTTCTTTCCTTTTCTCTTACAGCAATCAATTGCCTTCTATAGACACTGAATTCACTTACAAAATTAAAACAGAGAAATAAAGTGGAATGCAATGATCAGGAAATTCCATCTTTTCCCCCTTCCTTTCATCATTTTGTTGAATGTGTGCAGAACTATACGAGGTTATTCATTTGTACCCAAACAGGAATATATGATTTGCCATATTGGATCAGCCCATTGGTCCATCAATGTTGTATTCTGTCTTCCTCCAGCACCAGATGATACATGAAGCAGTGGAGGAGAATGAACTCCTCCCTACATACACACACACAAGGAATTGAGTCAATTGTGCTGTGCAATATATGGGGTGAAAGTCTTAGCTGCTCAGGATTGGACTGTATAAGTGAAATAAGGATTTAAAGACGTCTAAATAGGGCAGAAGCTGCATCATTTGAAGATCAATGTAAACAGTTCTTACCTTTAGAAATTGTGTCCAATGTCTTTCTTATCACTCTCAATTATAAGAACTATTATTTATCTCAATAGTAAATTGAAATAGTGAAATCAAAATGCCCCATTGCAGGAAGATAAAAGCAATACTCTGTGATAACTGACACATTGCTCCTTTCTCTCTGGTGAAAGCATAAATGCAGTCAAACTAGAATTTAACATAATGCCTCAGGATCTGACCCCCCCCTTACATTGGTAATTATTAAAATGTGTTCAGTCAGTTCAGTTACTTAACCTATTCACTCATCAGGAAAAGACTTCTATCCAATCTGTGTTGAAATCTTCTATCCGATCTGAAGAGTGTTACAAGAAAGGACTTCAAGGCTCAGGATAGCTGGGGACTTGAGGCACCACGATGCCTGTAAGGACATGGACTGTCATAGGTCTGGCCAGATGAAATAAAACATGCATTCAGAGAACAGAGGGACCAATTCTAGATTAAATGAAATGGAACAAACCCTATGCTTATATTTTCTTTTTGGAGGAGAATTTGAACAAGACATAAGATAATTAATCTGACATTCCTCAGAATCTAATAATTGTACAATTTAAAAAATATTCTCAGTTTTAACAACAAATTACAAAATGGGAATTGTGCTCAACTATAAATAAGATACAGTTTCCTGATCTGAATAATAACTTTGCAAAGTTATTTCTAGTTTCATCAGGGATTTTTCAAACTGAAACCCCAGCCCAGACCAATTGATAATGATTATAATAATGATGGCAGAGTCAGCTACATAATGTGTGGAACTCAGTATAAAATGAAACTTCAGGGCCCCCAGTTCAAAAAGCAGTGGAAAAGTGTTCATTAAAAGTATTAACATATAAATCTTTTTCCTTTAGAGTCCATGGTCTTTTATTCAGCTTGCCATAGTGTGTTTTATTTGCTATTTAATGTCATTCTAAATAGTGAAAAATTAAATTTAAATTACTGGCTAGATTTTTATCATTTATCTTTAGATTGTACAATGTCAGTTTTATATGCAAATATGAAAGCATTTAACTTGTATATGGAATCATCAAAATTGTAAAATTTGTATTCCAAGCTTGTGTATTTATATATATTTTGTTCCTACCAGAACAGAGGAAACACTACACAAAACTAATTCAACTGTTTGCATTTTACTTTTTGATGGACGTACATTCCACCAATACTGTCTACCTTCAGCTTAATGACAAGCAAGAAATAATTGAAAAGAAAATAACTATGGGTTGTCCTATCTTTCCCTTTTCCTTCTAAGTGTAAAGGGTTAGCTAATACAAAGGGAGTAACTTGATTAAGAAAGGATATAGTGGGGATCCTGGATTTTTCATGGTTCTTAGACTGCAACTGTCTTCATTCTGCATTCAAAGCAAGTTTTAGGTCAAATGGAAAGTGTGGTCTCTTGGGGAAGTGTGGCCTCACTTAGTTGTAGATGTAACACATTTCCCTTGTACTTTTAAGTCTTACTGAACTCCATTTCACTTTGCGTCCATCAGAATTTTATGCTCTTGGTACCTTGTAAATTTTAAGTGCGAATAGTCAACAAGGAATGTTGGTAATGGTGCATATTTCCAGTATCTCCTCTGCTCACATGCATGCCCCAGTTTCCCACTTATAAAACACAAGTTCCAAGGTAAAACAAATTATTTAAGATGGAGACAATGGAGCATTCAACCAAATATTAAGCACCTTCAAATTGAGCTCTGTGTAATGCACAGGTCCAAGCCCATAAAGCTGAGCTTAATAATGATATTAATAAAATGTCTAACACTTGCTGTGCCTGACTGTGTGATGAAGCCACTTTCTATGCATTATATCTTTAATTTTCACAATTGTTCTATTTTACATATGAGGGAATTGAAATTTTAAGATATTAAGCAATGGGTTTCTAGGGCCTTAAGACTCAAAGTATGGTTATCTATACAGCATCATCATCAGCTGAAGTTTCTTGGAAGTGTAGAACCCTGGGCCCTACAAGAGAGCTACTGAATCAGAATCTGCACTTTCAAGAGATCTCCAGGTGATTTGTGCGCACATTAAAATTTGAGAAATACTGTCTGGGTCACTCTGATGACAAGTGAAAGGGACCATGATTTATACTGTAGGGGAGGAGAAATTTTCTCCTCTACCCCTCTTGGTTCTTTGGCTGGTTTAGTAATTAAACTGACACATGACAGATTAACAGGAGAAAAATAAATTTAATTTTGTACATAAGGAGGCTCCATAGGTATGAAACCTTAGAAGTGACTGAAACAGGCTGTTTACATACCATTTTAGACAAATAATCAATTATTTGTGAAGATCTGACAAAACAAAAGTGTTTGGGCTTGGAGTAAGCATTTACTGAAGAAGTAACAAACTGTGTTTATATAGCTTCCTCTGCCTCAAATTCCCTTTCTCCAGTGATAAGGATGTCCTCCATCCTCCCGGCTAGGGAAGATACCTTGCCCTGGGGATTTTGTTTCCTGCTTTCAGAAAAACAAAGCAGGGTCAGACTGTTCTTGTACCAGATGTTTCTCAGGTAACTTTAATTCAAAATAATCAGTATATCACCGCGGCATATTTTGAGGTGGCCTGCCCCAAGACCCATTAATATCAAACTTCAGAACTCAGACATGAAACCACTACCCTACTGTCTTATATAATCTATATTTAAAATGATGGTCCCCAGTCATATGTTTCCAAAGACAAACCTAAATTCCATGTTGACTGTAATGTACACCACTGGCAATAACCACAGGCTCAGAAAATCCTATTATGCCTTCCAGTTTTATAAACTATGGTAACATTTATGAATCATATCCTTATAGGACACAAAAATAAAGTTGAGGGACACATAGGAAGAAATGTATTTCTGAGGTTAATGTAAAAGTCCTTAAGAGAAGATGGGTTTTGAAGTGGACTATTTAGCTTGTTCAAGAGAAGTTGGGAAAGATACTTGCAAGAAACTTTTTCAAAATGTGAACTTCTATGCTCAATGAGCACTGATCAGTTAGTTTCCTGTCCTGGCAGCATGGTAAACCTCTAGGAGGGATAGACATCCCTCTTCCTCCTGGATAAAATCAATTCATATTCAGAGAAAGGAATTTTGATGGGGGAAGTTAATTCACAGCAATGCAATTATATTTTATGCAAATAAACATTGCAGTGCATATATGTTAAGTGAAGAGCACTGTGTTTGGTGCTGTAGAGAATGATGGGGATGCAACATACTAGACCCACCATCAGTGAACCTCTGTTCTAGCAGATGTTTAGTTATTTAACAAATATTCTATAAGTGAGAACTTTAGAGATATTAAGTTATTTCTCCCATACAACATTCCTATGAGGAATATATTATTTTCATTATCTCAGTCTTACAAATAAGGAAACTAGGCCCAAAGAGGTCAAGTACCTAGTCCATATTCACACATGGGTGGGACCTGGATTTAATTGCATGCCTTCTGCTTCCAGAGTCAATGCTCTTATTGCTACTCTAGGCTGCCTCTAAACCATATTCACACATTATTTTGCTGTAATTTGTGACAAAATAAAACTACAAAGCAAGGTGGGGTGGAAGACAGGACAGGTTTGACACAAAATTTTAATTAGATTTACTGAAAACCTGTTATGACAAGAATCTGAGATGCAAAGACCAAAAGAGTTAGTGAGTTTGTTTTCTAAACAAGTACGAAACTATGTAATTTGAATATGAAATATATTCTCTTGAAATAAAATAGTACAAACTATAGGGATTACCCTATTTCCTGTTTTTTGTCTGTATAAGTGTGTTTGTGTACACGTGCGTGCATATGTGCATGTGTATGTGTTTAATATCTATATCTTTATAGTTTACCACCAAGTAGAATGATTTGTTTCAATAATTTCAATTGATATGAGCCTTATATTCAACTCCTAGTTCTTTGCTAGGAGTTTTACAAAGCAGATCTAGGTATGAGATATTTCTCTAAAGTCCACTTTAGAAGTTATTCTACCTAGTTATGTGAGTTCTAAATACATAGCTTTAAATCAAAACAAAGAGTGCATTTTATTATCAGAACCCTAGGCAATGGTCATATGACTCTGACTTCTTGTGCGTAATTTCAAGGAAGGGTCCAGAGATTGATAAAGTAACCATCAATGGTGTGACTTGCTGTACCCTGAAAGTACGTGTAAACCTAACTATTCTGCAGAAGAATAAAATTGAGACTAAGTTGATAGGGGAATAAAATACCCAAGGACACCATCTTGTTTTAGCTTGCATTTCCTGTAAGTAAAAGGACCCTCATTTAACATCTATTGTGGGTTGAGTTGTGTACCAGAAAAATCATGCCCACCTGAAACCTCAGAATGTGATCTTAATTGGAAATGTAATTAGTTAAGATGTAAATGTGTTAAGATGAGGTCACACTGGATTAGTGTTGTGTCCTAAGTCCAATGGTTGACGCCCTTACTAATGTAACACACACACAGAGGGAGGAAAATATCATGTTCTAATGTGTACTAATGTGACACATATACTAATATGACACAGAAATACATAAAAAAGGAGGAACCATGTGAAGACAGAGGCAGAGATTGGATTGATGCATCTTCAAACCATGGAATTCAAAGGATTGCCAGCAACCCCAAGAAGTTAGGAAATAGGCATGGAAAATACTTTCCATCTGAACTCCCAAGAATGAACCAACCCTGCTGACACCTTGACTCCAAATGTCTATCCTCCAGAAATGTAGAGAATAAATTTCTGTTATTTCAATTAAGCCACCCAGTTTTAGTGTTTTGTCATGGCAGTCCTAGGAAATTAATACACTACCATTTAGTTGACTACCATTGAGCATTGCAGATGTTGCTTTACTGAATATAATTGAATTTTTCTTTGCTTCCCTGTCTACAGAAAGGATTTTTCATGACCTCAGTAGTTAATTTAATTACTCAATCAATTTCATATGGTAAAATATACTGTGCTTATTTGTAGTTTAAAAAGTAAAAAAACAAAATTCTAAATTATGGGCTGATTTGTTAATTGAACTATAGAGGTCAAGACTAAGGAAATATTTATGAGAAAATCCAAATGATTCTACTAGGACCATGACATATTTTATAAAAATGTCATCAAAGAGTATAATTTATTTGCATGAATGAATAAATTTCAGAGGATTTTATAAAATGCACACTAGGGAACTTGATCATACATAAAATCCTAAAATGTTTGTAACTGCTTGGAAATTATTATTTCTATTATATGTCTGTTTACCTATCACGATTAACATTGAAATTCTCAAAATGTAAAGTATCTCTATGCATTTTTCAGCAAGAGTAGGGTGAGGAGACAAGAGGAGGGTAGGTATTTGGAAAGGTTGTTGTCCACCCCTGAGTTACTCAAGAAGAAGGAGCTCAAGAGGGTATGTGTGTGCTTGCAGTGAGGGATAGAGATAATGTTCCTAGGGTCATTGGTACCAAAACAAACAAAAAAAAGTGTGTGTGTATTGTGGACCTGACAAAGTACCCAAGGTCTTAATATTAAATTTCATTGGGATTCTTTCATACCCAGTTTACCAAGTGGTATATTGCTTGCCTAGGAAGGAATACTTTTTCTATCTATCATGTCTTTACTTTCTCTTCACTTCCTTTCCTATACACCATCCTATTGTGAATTTTTTATTTCTCTTTCTCTATCTGAATTTCTCTAGCTTTGTCTGAATTCCTGGTAGGTAAATTTATAAATCTTGCCTTTGGATAGTAAAAAGATCAGAGTTCTCAGGACAGAGACTAAGTTGATTGCTAAATTTGACGGAAAAGATGCAGACTTCATTTGTTTACGAGTTTGCCTTGATGTAATGTGTGTGTGTTTGTTTGTGTGTGTGTGTGTGTGTGTGTGTAGAAACAGTGAGAAAGAGGTGTGGAGAGAGAGGAAAGAGAGACAGAGAGAGAGGGAGAAGCCAAGAGCTATAGAAAGTTAGAGTCAAAGGTATAGAATGAGCCACAAGTATTCAGAGCTGTGTTATAGACCTAAACTTCTCAGGAAGCATCATCTACAGGATATCTTTGTAAATGTATAAGGAAGGTTCTCTGCTTTAAACTGATCTACTGAAACATTTTTATATCCTTATTCCTATGAAAGAAAATAAAAACTTAATCATAGAGGGTCTCTCTCTTCTTTTGTCAAAAATAGTTGTAAATGCATAACAAAATATCTACCTCTTCTAGAAAAATCATGAAACCCCACCACACAACAGAAAATTCACTTGTGTAAACAGTCTTCTTCTCTCCTCTTGTTACACAGGGGCCTGCAGTCAGCCTCCCAGCTGTAATTCTCTCCAACACCAGAGATATTAAGAATGTGAAGAAACTGCTTGAGTAGGTTATAAATAATAGTGAGACACAGAGAATTATATTTTCTAATAATTGGCATTACATTATAGGACCGAGAGGGGGAAAAAAGAAAGAATGAAAATAAAGAGAATGTGAATGAAGAGAATCAAGGATTTCTCATCTCTTCTTAGAAGTGGGGGTGGGAACAAAGAAACTAAAGA
>NW_020174918.1:2432552-2445065 GCF_003031525.2 Neophocaena asiaeorientalis asiaeorientalis | reverse complement strand
AGGAAGGAAGGAAGGAAGGAAGGAAGGAAGGAAGGAAGGAAGGAAAAAAGAAACCAAAGCTCATTTTGGGGTCAGTATTGATGCCCTGTCAAGCATCTGAGTGAAATGGGCTAAAGGACAAAGAAATGCAGCTGGAGCAGTGGTAATAAAGGTGTGTCTGCCATGCAGGGGAAGCAATTCCAGTTTCCATGGGCTAATTGCAAATGTTACTTCTTCTTGAAGATAAAGAAGAAAATCATGTGTTTATTGTATATTCACTGTCTCTATATCTGCTTATTTTATATAAAATTAGTATAATGCAAACTCATAGATATCAGTACTATAAAGACTGAGAGAGATCTAGGTTCTACCCTTAATTAGCCTATTATATTGTTGCCCATACTTCTCTGAAACAGTTTTGTCTCCCTGCCTACTTGACAGGATTTGGGGGTTTATTTAACATGATAATACATGGGAAATCATTTTTTTTTTAATTTTAACATCTTTATTGGAGTATAACTGCCTTACAATGGTGTGTTAGTTTCTGCTTTATAACAAAATGAATCAGCTATACGTATACATATATCCCTATATCTCCTCCTTCTTGAATCTCCCTCCCACCCTCCCTATTCCACCCTAGGTGGTCACAAAGCACCACGCTGATCTCCCTGTGCTATGTGGCTGTTTTCCACTAGCTATATATTTTACATTTGGTAGTATATATAAGTTCATGTCACTCTCTCACTTCGTCCCAGCTTACTCTTCCTTCTCCCAGTGTCCTCAAGTCCATTCTCTATGTCTATGTCTTTGGAAAGCATTTTTTAAAATGTAAAACATGATTTCTCTTGGGATTTTAACACTTCTTGAGAGATAGCTGCTTTGGAGGATATTCCTCTTTTAACAAAAGGCAAAATACATTACGTTTTTATGGAGCCATCATGAAGTGAGTGTTAAAGCAGGAATATAAAAAATGTAAGGCCTGAAACATAGTACAAAAGAGAAAAAGGGTATTTTTGTGAGTGAAGGTTGGGAATTATTTATCTAGGTTATCTACATAGTCAAACTTGACCAAACAAGGACTCTGTTTATTGTGTTTACCTTGATACTACCAGAAGGTGAAGTGCAGACTAGAGAGGGACAGAACCATGAAAGTCTAATAGTGTCCAACAGGGATAAATATTCACTCCAATTGACTCCGAAGGTTAAAGGGAACTGGGAGAGAAGAAGCAGAGGAAAGAACAGGAGTCAAAGAGAGAATGAAAGGAAAAGAAACAAGTCTGGATGTGAGGAAAAGGAGGACAACAAGAAAAAATGAATGGAGAGGCCAAGAGGGAGTGGGAAGATGAAGTTATACTACAACAGAACATGAAATATGGAAAGAGTAAGGGAAAACCAAGACATTGATTCAGCAGTCTTACGCAAACATGTTCTCAAAATAGTTAAGCACCAAACTTGACTTATCTTCAAATTTGCCTCTAGCAGAGACTATTGTTCACTATGAGATCCCTCTTCAATTTTCCAGTGGTTCATAATATCCTTGAAAAATCATTATAGGTCCTTAGCCTGAAAGAACTCAGGTATGAATAGAGAGCCATCCCTGTACTTTGTTAAAATCATTCCTTTAGAGTCACAGCAGTGTGTAACTCTACAGGACTCTGAATTAGAGTAATATAATGCTTATTCCAGCCTGAATTCCAAACTGATTCTTTTGTTCTCATTTCTTCTATTTCTGGACCAATAGACAGATGACTATTTAAATGGTAGATTTCCCAAAATGTATAAGAAGCAGTCAAGTGTTATAAATAATTAAGAGTTCAGTTCAGTAACATAGTCATGAATTTATGAGTTTTATTGAATTTTCTCTACTCACTTCCCCTCCTCAATCTGCAAACTTATACATACTTATTTTCCCTTTAATGCCTACTTATTTTTTCTTTAATCCAAAGGTCAATTATCAAAAAAAAATAACAAAACATCCAATTAGAGATGGCCACAGAGCTGAGGCTGTGTAAGCAGAAAGAGCAAAGCCACAACAACAGTAATCTTCAGCCCTGGCATCCTGATTAATTGAATATGTAGTTTAAAGAACACTTTGGCACCCTAGTCCCCATCCGTGCTTCTTTGTTTCTTCCAGAATTCTAATTTAGTTTGGATATCAAGTGGCCATGTGCTTTAGGGTATCTGGGCCACCACTCAGCCCCAGGGCATTCTGAATCACAGTGGTGATCTAGATCTGGTCCCTTACTCAGCCCCAGATGATCCTGATTACAGTGTGATCCTGGCCAATGAAACATGAGGAGAAACATGCTGTTGGGCTTCTGTGAATATTTTTAATGAGACCCAGAAAAGCTAATGTCCTTTCCTTATCTTCCAGCCTTGGATGTAGTTGTCTAAGCCCTTCTAGCAACTAAGAGGGACAAGCCTACGGACAAAATTGATAACCTGATAATGGAAGAGGGAATCTGTACACTTGAAGATTAGGCCTGGAACTTCTAATTTCCCAGCTTTCAGAATTCTAAGAATGTAAGACTATAAAATATCTTTATGTTTCTGTTCTAATCTTAGCTGTGTTTCTGTTATTGCATCTAAGAATACTACAATACAAACATCTGCCATTTTATATATATATATATATATCTGTCTCATTTACATGTTACAGAATGAACAAGAATTACTTTAGGATAAAATTCACATGGATTCAAAGGCAGAATGAGGATGGGATACTCTTGAACAGAGATATAAATGGAAAAAAAATAGGTGAATTATAGACAGGTACATTATTGACTGAATGATTCCTTTGAGAAAATTTATGGGGATGAGATTGAGTACAGAGAAGAGGAACTGGCCCTGAAGAAGAGGAAGGATATTTTATACTTTGAAACTGAAATAAAGCAGATAAGAATTGCAACTGAGTTATATTCACAGTTGTGGAGGCTGGAAGCTGATGGGTTTTATCAATAACTGCGTGGATTTTCTTTTCGAAGTGTAGTTTTTTGATGATGGGGATTGAAGTAAGGTTTGGTAGTTTGGGTACTTGTGAGGTGGGTAATTTTTCAGGAACACTGCTAAGAGGAATGAGAAAAGTGCATCAGAAAGATTGGTAGGGCTTCCGTTGTGGCGCAGTGGTTGAGAGTCTGCCTGCCGATGCAGGGGACACAGGTTCATGCCCATGTCTGGGAAGATCCCACATGCCGTGGAGCGACTGGGCCCGTGAGCCATGGCCACTGGGCCTGCGCGTCCGGAGCCTGTTCTCTGCAACGGGAGAGGCCACCAACAGTGAGGGGCCCGCGTACCACAAAAAAAAAAAAAAGATTGGTAAAGTACAGCTGAAGTTCCAGTTAGAGAGTATGGTTTGTTGGTGACCCTGCACACTATAGCAAAGGGATTTCTCTGAGGCCATTCAGTAATTTGAGCAGAGGGGCAGAGAAGATAGACTTTGATTGACTTGGTTTGGAGGGTTCTCCAGGAAGAGTTGCTGAAAATGTGTGAGAAGTTGATGACTTAACTTTTAGTGTCTTTTTACACTGAAAGTGAGATAGGTTCACCCAACAAGGATTTCCAGCCCAATTTTTTTTTAAGTGTGACAGGTCTTGAGCTAAAGACTGATACACCTGGAAGAGGTCTTTAGAAGTCATCAAGTCCATTTCTATGTTTATAAAGAACGTTAAGTACTCTCCCATATATAAACCTCTGCACTATTTTCTCTAAACGAAAACTTTCATATTGGGAAGAGAAGAGAATTTTAAAGGAAGGAAAATATCATGCAAAATTCTCTTTTCCAAAACAAATGAAAGTCAAGCTCATTTGAATAAGTAGAAGGTAGAGGTCATGATGATCCATCCCACCTGACTAGCATTTACGTTTCTCTTCTTTATCTTTATTGGCCCCCAGACACCTCCTTTGAACACTAGTGCTCCAATGAACACAGCTTCAACTGAAACTAAAGAATAAACTTAAATTAATTTGCTTGGTCAAGCTAGTAATATAACTTAAGATCATTTGTAACAAGATCACTCTTATAAATAGAATGGATGACTGTTTATCTGTTATAAATCAGGAACTACTATCATCCACTGCTCATGCTATTCCATTGTTTAACATCATTTCTAAACTTGTAATGGTGGATCCCATGGGTAGCTACTATTCACCATCTATGCTGACCTTGGATTGTATTATGACTTTTCATTTGTCCTCATTCTTTAAAAAAACAAACAAACAATTTTGATTGTCATTGTCAGATCATAAGGTCAAATCTGGGGTTTGGAAAATATGGTCACAAAAATAATGAGTATATTATGGCACCAAAGTTCTAGAGGAGCAGCCAAGGTAGAAAATGTGTGAATTTAACCTCCTTCCATAAAAACACAACAATAAAATTTCCTTCTTTCTAATGTTTTTCATGGTCCCCTTTACAAACTGCTTACATATTCACCCACCTACACTTTTTAATAACTCAAAGCCACAAACTTTGATCACATCTCCATATGTATTTTTTTCATTATCTGTGACTACATTCACTGCAGTTTATCTGTACTTCCTTTTTATTTCTCTCTCTTGTGATAAAACTGTTTTTCAAGGTTCTACCATTAGGCAATAGCAGAAGCATCATTAAATATGGTCAAACATGTTCACCAAAGCTTTCTAACCAGTTATGTTAATGCTCAGTATTCTTTGGTAAGAGAGCACTCACTTCCAATGGGAGGCCCACTATTTTCTGGAAGTTCTGGTGTTACCAGGTAACACAATGCCGTGAACTGGGCTTCATCAAATCCTTCCCACCATTATTGGAACCTCTAGCAATGGACCCAATCTGTGTTTCAATTCCAAATCTCAACACTATCCATATTCACTTGAGTATGAGTATGAACAACCAACCAACATCATCTTAGCTTCATCTGTTCTAAATCTTCTCAGGAATTTGACCTGGCCTCCCTTTAAATTTTTCACAGCTCTGTGTCCCTGGAATATTGTCCTAACCAGGAATATTCTACATTAGAAAATAAAATCCCAAGTTCCTCTCCTCTGAACGAATCTTCACAGAAAACTGAAATTCCTGAAAAGTCTAAAGAAAGAGAAAAGGGGATCCTGTCTGACACTCTGTAAACAGAGCAAATACCACAGAAAGTCATTCGTTCCCTGAGGACAAAAGGAAAGGGCATCTCTTGCAAATTCTGCCCATCAACTCTTGATAAGGGAAGCAGTGATGGCATGCCTTTCAAGATAAGCAGTTGAAAACAGTCAAGTCTTCCTCTGTCAGCTGTAGAGACTTCAGTGGCATGGACTTAAATGTTACCAGTGTCAGAGAAAGCAGCATCCAGAAAATGGCAAAAGGTACAGGATGTGGTAATGAGACTTGACTGAACAATCATTTTTCTAATCAGTGAAATTGGTGGAGATTCCAAGATGGAAGGAATTTTGAATGTGGTCTATTGTGGTTCTGTCAGGACACCAATGTTGCCTTTCTCTGGTGGTGATTTGGAAGAAATACCTGTCAAGTGGTTTTCTTTTGGCTCCTGAAGTTCCGTAAAAGGGTATCAAATCATTTGCATTATTGTTTCCTGGCTCTGAGTTCTTCTACGGTTCCACACTGGAGTCAATGCCCCACTTCTGTTTCTTCTCAGCCTCTGGAATTCATCCAGTTTTTAGACTGACAGACCTAAGAAGCTTAACATTAGTAGCTAATGAGCTCAGCAGCTCACAACCAAGTACTCTGATTCCTGACCCCTCCTACCCATAAGAACTGAACTTTTGCAACCTGCAAGTAAATTGTTACATTATACCTTAGTTCCCCTAGCACTAACCTTTGCTTACTTATTAGAAAAGCATCTTGTTTGTGAACCTCACTCTTCCTAACTGGGGACGGGTTATTTGCAACTATGCATTCCTATTTGTAAATGCTAGTCTTCTTAGACCTCCTTCTGTTGTCCACAGTCTGTATTCATTCATTTATCCATTCAGAAACATCTACTGAGATTCTACTATTTGCCAGACACTGGTGGGGCTGAGCAAAGATAGGGCAAAACAGAAATGCGCCAGATCTTACAGAGCCTCCACCTTCCCCACTGGTTTGATCTCCAACCCGGAGACTATTTTTGGTAGGTAACTTAAGTACTCCCTTCCCTGAAGTCTCTGACCCAACTTCCCTCAACTTAATGGATCATAAAATGAACATAGTAGCACTGGCATTGTTGCCAATCTTGCTGACTCCTCACTGATTTTGTCAGCCCACAGAATCATTTCTTCCACTGCCTCTTGCCCACACACAATTGTTTTGGTTTGCTTTTCAACCTAACAAAGCCCCAGTCAAACCTCTGCCTTATTCAAGACAAGCCATTTGTGAGCAAGCTCATGCTAAAACATTTCCCATTATTTTCCTTACAGATTTTGGCATTTAACAGAGGGGGGGGGTGTGTGTGGGAAACTTTGTTACTAGGCAGTAAAACTCTCCACAACTAAATATTCACGTTGTTCATGGATCAGCAAACACCCCAGTTTGTAATTGAAGAAAATATTTGGTATGTTTCTATTAAAAAAACTTTCCCTTCATGAATGTTTAAACAAGCTAACCTGAACAAGAGGCAGTGAAATGCATACCAAAAACAATTCTTAAACCTGAAGTCAGCTAAAGCATGGGGAAATCAGTGTGCTGGTAGGTATTTCTGAATTTCACACTAACAATTTCCTTAGTCCCCCTTTTCCACTTTTAAGCAAGCACTTTGGCATTTATCTTGGGTGCTCTTAGAACTCTGGTCATTGCTAAAGCTTTGTTGGTTTACTAAAAACCAAGGCTGACTTTGCATGACCATAGTCAGATGAAGCTGGGACATTCTGTTCCACTAATCAGCCTACAGCTTTCTCACTGGTACTTAATAGTGTTCCATAGATATCTATTAGAGGACTCATTTGATGTATGTATCCAATGAGATCAGTTCTATTTGCATAATTGTAGTGGTACTCATCCTGGTCTGTGGGAAAGAAAGTATCAGTCTTGTATCCAACTAAATCTGTGGTTTTGGGCAAGTTGTCTCATCTGTAAAATGGAGCAAGACAGCATCCAGATTCAATTATCCTAAAAAGTAGTCATGTCTTTTGTTTTTATCCATTATTTAATGCCACATCTGTGGACATGGCTTAAAAGACTCAGAGGTCACACATCAAAGTAAGATATATGTGCAAGATATAGGATTTCCTCAGATACTTTACTAATAGAAGAAATTTATAAATTCTCAGTTCCAGGGCAGGCACATCCTCTGGGATCACAGTTAGAGACTCCCCATTTGTATTTTCTTTAAACACCAGGAAAAATCCTCCCATCCTCGGAGATTTAGATGCTGGAGACAGCATCTTACCACATTGCAGCCTGGGTCTCACTAGTCTGGTACCTCCATACTCAAAGGGATCTACTTTCCAGAAAATGTATGCTGAGGTAATTGCTCTCTGATAAGTCTCATCAAATCTAGTTTAGTTAAAAAGAGGGAGAAAAGGAAGGAATGGAGGAAGGAAGGAAGGAGGGGAAGGGAAAAGAGAAAGGGAGATGGGAGAGATGAAAGGAAATAAAGTGGAAAAGAATGTAGAAAGAAAGGTGGAAAAATAAGAATGTCAAAAACAATCCTTACCTCTGAGTTTGGGGGGCAGATGTATGAATAAATAGTTTATACAGCCACAGTTGTGGCAAAAATTATTCCTACCTTATAAATAGAATAAAACAATTTTGGACACCCTTTAAATTTCTTCCTCTATTTCTCCCCCTTGCCTGAATTTCTTGCTTATTATGATTTTGTCTTGTTATTAATTAAAATGATTTCCCCTAATACCTCTTGAATATCTTCTTACTGAGTAAGGGAGAGACTTTTGACTCACCTTGATGTACAAATAGTCCTTAGAGATGGCTAAGTCTGTCCCTAAAACAGACAGATGAGGAAATGAAAATAGCTGGTAACTGGCAGAGTCAGAACTCATATCTTCTCCCCCAACACACATATCACTAACCCTGCCACACAACATTGCACCATCTTCCCATATTTAAATGTTTGCTGTCTCCCATAAAATGTAAGGAAAGTTCAAGTCATAGTGTAGGTTCAGAGAGAAAGAATGGTGTTCAGGTAAAAAGAGGATCAATCTTATGTTAGCATTGAGTCAGAGGAGAATATTAATAAGTTAGAGCAAAGGCAAAGGAATGGAGAAGTTATGACCTAAACATTTCAAGCCTACAGGAAATGAGCTAAGGGCTTTTTCCTTAAAATTCTCACAAACTCAATGTCTTTAAGGTTAGCTGACTAAAGAAACTTTTGTATTAATGTAGAAGTTTCTGGATAAAGTTGTCTTCTCTCTAGAAAATTCCATTTCTGCTTTGAAATCCTTTCTCTCCCTCCCTCCTCCATCCCCCAACCTCTTTCTCTCCTTCTTTCCCCATATTGGACAAAGTGCACAATTTCAGAGAGAAAAATCAACCTGACTCTTTTGATTTCATTAAAAACATGACAGTGAAGGGCAAATTCTAATACTGTTAACTTTAAAAGTTATAAAAATTGATTGCTTGTTTTACTCTTCATTTCTGTTTCATTATCCCTTTCTCTGAGAGATAAGTATTATAAATAAATACAGATTTAATCTCTGGAATCTACCACCAAGGGAAAATGTGTAGTTCACGTGAATGGAAGAAAAGTTAGACATAAAAAAGACCTCTCTGCCGATCAAACCTTTCATGTCCACGCAGAAATAATTACAGAGATGGTCAGTGGGGAGATTTGAGCAATTTACAGAGGTATAACAGTGGTTCCTATCAACACAGTTTTATATTCAGGGCAAGGCATAGAACTCTAGGTCCTGAAGCATTGCCTATAATCTTTATTTCATTTTTAGATGTTATGCTGTAATAAAATGTAAAAAGGGAATACATAAAAAGTTATAGAGGTGGGAAAAAACATGGTTTGAAGTTGTATGGCATTTCTTGACAGGACATGTTCCTAAGGATATGCAGAGAATAATAAATGCCATTTGAAATAAGTACACTAGAGATCTGAAACTAGATTGAAAACCCAAGTCAATTTTCCTGAGTGTCATTTGATTAGCTTTTTTATATAGAATGGAGGTTTAAACAATGCCGGGATTCTGAGTGCAGAGGTGCTTGGGAAAAAGTGAGAAATGGGTTCCTCCCACCAATTTCATTCAGATGGTTTTACAACATTATCTTTTCACATTCCTCCTGTGTTTTTGCAATAATCTATAAATGAAGCAGTGTCAGAGAAAATGTGATTGATTGTGGTGAAGCACGCATGCACATTCACGTGCAGTAAGTTATTTTTCTATTCCCTTTCCAATTTGTCCCAGACTTGCTCCAGGCCAAATACCTATAGCCCTATTCCAGGTTTTCAGTAGGAAGACAGAAACAAAGTTCTCAGCCTTGAGGGGGAACCTCTGCACAGGTAACGAACAAATGAATTGTGCCTGGTGGCTGTTTTCATATAGAGAGGATTTTCTCTTATTTTTGCCAAGATGTTTATTCTGGTTTCTCAAGACACTATAGAAATGAGGCCTAGGTAGTGTCTAACAATAAGGTTTAGGATATATTTCCTGTATCATTTACCAACCCTTTATTTTCACTCTGTTATGTCTACATTGAACAGAACAGAAAATTTGTGCATTATCATGACCACACTAGCCTCTAATCCAGGTGTAAACTGTTGATTTCATCAGTAATTTAATAGGTTCTACCTTCTATAATATATGTATACTAAGAAAGTATTATTCCTGTTGCTCTGGTTTCCCCCCAAGAATAATCTACTTTAATCTTTTGCAGCCTAAATTTACTCGTGTCTCCTTGTCTTGTAGCAATTTTATTCCGCTCCTGCCTTCAAAAGCTCTTCCACCATTTGATTAATTTGTTCCTGTCCCTAGGAATTCTGTTCTGAAGGGACTGCTCTTGGGTTCCTAATCTTGCAGAATGCACAAGCTGACAGTGTGTGTCCAAATCTCAATACTTGTGTTCTGAAAGTCTGGGAATATAAATTGTAAACCAAATTTAAGTATTTAATGACCAAGAGCCTATCTGCTATCTCAGTCTTCTATAAGACATTTCAACAGCCAACAGTTCTGGGCAGATCTTTAGTGAGACAGATACTTTCTGAAGCATTTGGTTTTAGTCCAATGAATGGTTGGATATGTTTTTCAGGCTAAGGGACTTTAATGTTTGTCCTAGTGTCACTGCCCCTTAAGAAGCACCTAATAAAGCCTGAGGATGCCATGTGTGTGTTTTGAACACCCACGTTTTTCTTAGACAGATCTTAGATACTCCATTGCCCTTCTTTCCTTCTTTTGCATTGGGTATGGCAGATGTTCTTGAACTCTGACAAGTAATAGTACTCTCGATACTCTTGACCAAAATGCTAACACCTCACTAACACTGAACAAACATTTCAAAAGGATGTGGGATGACAGTCCAATGTATGGAGGGGAAACCAATGATATCATATTAACATAGATGTCTATTTGAAAATGACTGGGTTATGAACTCAAACACAGCCTTTGTGGTGAAGACTGGACTTTTGAATCTAAAGTGGTAAATTAAAGTAAGTGAATAATAGAGTGTTTGGATTATCTTGGAGAAAAACCTCCACAGTAAAATAATTTATTTGATGAATTTGGCTCTTTCTCCTGAATTGATTCCAAATAATCTTTCAATTTTCCATTTAATTTTGATTATGTACAAAACTAAAATGTAATGAGAGGGCATGTATCCAGCTATCCAATAAAGTTGCCATGAATACTCTTCATAATTAGCACAGCCTGCTTTATTTATGTGAACCGTGCCGTGATTTCCAATCAAATTCTGACAATACCAAAGTCAAGTGTCCATACTGCTTGCTTAGGAATGCTTAACTCTATTGATATTTCTTTTAAATACAGTATCTCCATTTCCTTGTTTTCTTTCTTATGATACCTGGATTTCATTTCATTGATGCAATTCCTTAGATTAATCTCTCCATTACCACCATTAGATTATAGTTTATGACTCCCAGAGAGAAAAATAAACACATGCATGCACACAGTGCTCCAACACCCACTGAAAGCAGTTCAGACACACACATATATATATATATATTTATTTTAAATCAGTCTCAGGCTGGTCTCGCTAAGCTACACTTTAGCTGATACCTCTCAGTCTATTGTCCAATATAGATTATAAGGCCCTAGGGAAGTGAATGTTGCTGAGTTCAAGAGATTTCTGGAGTTTAGTTAAACAATAGATAAGCTACTTATAGATTGTCTCAAGCCCATAGACAATCCCTCTTGCTTTTGTTGTTTTGTTTATAACAAAATATTACTTCCTTCAATTTCAACCTTGCAGGCAAGAAGGACATGAATTATTAAGAATTTCTTCACTAATCATTCTGTCTTTTGGCAACAATTCTGAATTATTCTTCTGGAGCACAAATCCACTGGGCTGACCCCTGACCCATTGCCTGAGAGTATACAATGAAACCAGAATCAGAGATAGTGTTACATGGCAGCTTGGAAAAGGAAATGACATCTCTAATAACAAACAGAAATGGCTAGTAATTAGTTGAAATGACAATAATTAAAAGAAATGACAAGTCTAATAAATTTTCACTTAAGTGTTGTCATACTGCACTTTGGGTTTTTAGCTTTCCATTTTAAATATTAATCTCAATGGAGTTTACTTTAGATGAAAAGTCATAACAAGTATGGAGATGGAAGTAATTCTGTACACACACTCCATCAAATTCTGTTTTATCAATGTCACTTACTGTATGATCAGTAGAGACAGACCTGGATTAAGACCTCATATTGTTCCCCTAAAAATATAGTATTTTAGTGTATACCTTATTTATGCAGCTTAAAAACATTCAGTCACAGGGATCAGATGGAAAGTGGTTGTTTTTAATTTTCTTTGATATCTTCAAAGATAAGAAGGTCTCACCCCTCCCTTTATTCCCCCTCTTCAGCAACAGACAAAGAAGGTTAAATCATATTAGCATGTCCTATATAGCTAGCTGTAACCTAAGTGACCTGTCATGGCACTAAATGCCTATTAGAACTTCCTCTGTACTTGCAAGATGGAAATTTTACGCATCAACGCTTTTATGCATGCATCTGATTTGGGAAGTTCACTGCTTTATGGATATAAACATTGTGATCATGTAAATTGATCTACATAATGGGATTCTGTGTGTGTGCATGCATATATCTATATGGATATGGATGTATGCAAGTGTATTCTAAAAGGAGATGTAATACACGAAATGTTAACTCTAATGATATGAAATGCATTAAATTCAAACTACCTTGCATGTGTATGCAGATGCATTATGTCTCTATCATTGTGCTCTGAAGGAATTTAAAGTAGAAAAAATAAATTTATGATATACTCTGATGTGCCATGGTAAATGAGAGTGCAACATGGCACTATTCTAGGAAATAAGTAAGGTCCAAGGAAACCAAGACTATAAAGCTTCTAAGGACAACCTTTAAAAAAACTGAAATATATATATATATATATATATATATATATAT
>NW_020174918.1:2393018-2432536 GCF_003031525.2 Neophocaena asiaeorientalis asiaeorientalis | reverse complement strand
CCGGGGCACAAACCTGTGTCCCCTGCATCGGCAGGCGGACTCTCAACCACTGCACCACCTGGGAAGCCCCCAGTAAAAATATTTTATTCAGGGGCTCACCGCCCCTCCTTTCAGCTACCCTGGCTAAGCTCCTTTTGTCTCTAAACTATTATCTACTGAAAACCAAGAGTTCTACATTTCAGAGTTCTGGTAACCAAAAGTACAGTAAGTTCTCAGCTTTCTTCTCACCAAAATTCACCTTTGAGTCTCATTACTTCAAGGTCTATAAGATAAACTGAATCAGTTAAAGATTAATTCCTTAAAGACTTGTCTTTTTCAGACAACCTAGTACCTTAACCCTGGTAATAATTCAAATTACCTTTGATAAAGTTTGTTTTGGTAATGCTAGTCCTTGAAATTAATTTCAGGACTATGATAGAGTTGTGTCACCTTCAAAACTGTCTTGTGTGCTTTTAAATGGCCTAAACAACATGATTGTTCATTTTTCAAAACTGAATTCAAATTACTCACCTTCCTATTTGTCATAATCAATATTGAGTAGATAATTCATATTTAATAATGATGCTGATGCAATGGATATTGATAACCTGCAAATAGCTGCTCTGTAGGTTCATCTCAACTACATGCTTACTTGTCACCTTAAGAAAAAATAATACACTGTACAGGACAAAATAAAAAATTAAAGCAGAAATTATCAGGCTTTGGTTTCTGTTCCAGACCTGCTAGTTATCCAGGTAGCAGCAGGATTACAAAACCAGTAGTTCTGTGGATTCCCACTTAGAAAATCTAGTTGTCATAGAAAATATAGTTGTCATTTGATCAAGAATAAGTGCATGTATCCAATCAGTTTTTTCCTTTGGCAAATACTTATTTCATATCTATTAACATATGGAGAAGACAAGGATGACTAAGAATTGGTCTTTATCCTCAGTTTTCATTTGTAACCTATATATAATATCAGCAATAAAAAATAATACCAGATCCAATGGCATAGTTGCTTTTGTTTGTGACATTGACCCAAAAATTATACAGATAATTTTTGAAACTACAAACTCTATTTAGAGCAGTGCTGTTGTGTAGGGTTTTATAGTGTCTCCCCCAACTCCAAACTTCATGTCCACTTAAAACCTCAGAATGTGGCTGGCCCTAAATCTAATGACTGGTGTCATTATAAAAAGACCATATAAAGGCACACAGAAAAGAAAGCCATGTGAGAATGCAGATAGAGATTGAAGTGATGTAGCTACAAGCCAAGGAACACAAAGGATTTTCAGGAGACAGTAGGAGTTAGAGAGAGAAAAGAAAGAAATCTTTCCTAGAGGCTTCACAGGAACATGGCCTTGCTCACAGCTTAATTTTGGAATTCTAGCCTTCATGCCTGTGAGGAAATAAAGTTCTGATGTTTAAAGTCACCCAGTTTGTGGTAATTAATTATAGCAACCCTAGGATATTAATACAGTTCATATGTTTGATTGTTTCTGATAAAAGTAGACTACATCTTCTTGCCCACCAAATATCTGGCTGAGATATAGAGATGTGCAGGGCTTTAGCTTAAGTTTAATATGTGACCAACTTAGAAAGCATATTCATTATGAAATATATATATAATAAATTTATTTCAAATACAGGATTTTTTCCTGTTTAGAGTTATTTAGATGTTGATCATGTCTATTAGTCAGTAGAGTGTAGGTTAAACTGTGATAACAAAAATCTCAGTATTTTGAAACAAAAATGGTTATTTCTTGTTTATGAGACATATCCATTCTGTGAGAACAGGATATTCTTCTTTATCCTCACTCTGAAACCCTGTTTAGAAGGAAAAGAGGTCTGGAGTGTCTAGAATGGTTTATTTACACTGACAACCTGCTGGAAAGAGCTGGGCATGTTATTTACTCAACTAAGAGACCAAGAAGAATGATCCCACCATGATCCCAAAGGTAGAGAGAAAAAAGAACATGGTGAACTATACACATAACCACATCACCATGCCCAGCTACTCTCAGATTCTTAAGACCCTTTTACTGCTTCATACTTTTATACTCTAGGACAGTGTGGTACTCAGATTTTGTTCGTTGATGCACTGATGGATTTTATTTGTAAAAGTAACTAATCAAGAAGCATATTTCAAATCTCTGGATGAGATAGGTTTCTAGTTTATATTTGGTCACGTGATTCTACATGCTTTAAAGCCAAATTATATTTGGGGCTTCTCTGGCAGCACAGTGGTTAAGAATCTGCCTGCCAATGAAGAAGACACGGGTTCGAGTCTTGGTCCGGGAAGATCCTACATGCCGTGGAGAAACTAAGCCCATGCGCCACAACTACTGAGCTTGCGCTCTAGAGACTGCGAGCCACAACTACTGAAGGCCACAATGATTAGAGCTCATGATCCGCAACAAGAGAAGCCACCACAATGAGAAGCCTGTGCACCTCAACAAAGAGTAGCCCTCGCTTGCTGCAACTAGAGAAAGTGCGTGCACAGCAACGAAGACCCAACGCAGCCAAAAATAAATAGATATATATTTTTTAAAAAGCTGAATTATATTTGGTAATATAGTGCCATTATGAGAAGTAGCAACAGGAATTCAGAATATCATAAAGAAACGTGATATACAATGTAATAAACTTGGTTTTCCCCCCATTCTCGGCATTTATTACTTCACATTTGGAATTTTGCAATTATAGTTACTTTTCTTAAAAAGATGAGCAAATTAGATGCATTTTTAAAAACAAAAACACTATTACAGAGATACGTGAGAAAATTAAATAAATTGGGTCCCTATAACCAAGAAAATGCAAAAAAAAAATGGTGTTTGATGGCCTTCTTTAATTTATGACTGTCTATGAATAGTGCTTTTCTGCAGAAGATACTGTCTAGTGTTTTTTGTGGTTTTTTTTAAATTATTCTGTTTTAGACTTAGAGAATATCGAAAATAAACTTATGGTTACCAAAGGAGAAACAAACATGTAAGGAAGGGATAAATCAAGAACCTGGGGTTAACATACAAACACTATTATATATAAGATAGATAACCAACAAGGACCTACTATATAGCACAGGGAACTCTACTTGATATTCTGTGATAACCTATATGAGAAAAGAATCTGAAAAAGAATGAATATATATATAGATAGATAGATATAACTGAATTGCTTTGCTGTACACCTGAAACTAACACAACATTGTAAACCAACTATACTCCAATAAAATTTAAAAAATGAATAGATAAATAAAAATTTAAAAAATACTGTTTTATTTTATTTTTAACTATAACACATCATGGAGAAATGCCTTTAAATGATGCTTCCAAGTAGACCCAAGGATAGCCTCCTAGCACTCAGGTGAAAGTCCTAATAAAAACTTGCAGTACCATCACAACTGGAGTACTTCAAAGGGTGGGCAACTTGGCTGATAGAAATCTCACCAACCTCTTGGCAGGAAGTCCACACCTTCACTTACTGACTCTCGTACCGGAAGCTTCACTTGCTAATATTCTTTCACTGAGATGTAGCAGGTTTTTTCTACCTCCAAGTCCCACTCCATCACATGAGTTGATTATGATATGAGTTTAAACTGGACAGGCATCCTTCCCAAAATCATGTCAAATTCTGCTTTTTATTTGGCCAATGGATTCCCTGTTAAGGAGATAGCTATTAAATAAAAGTAACAGTTTAAAGTATGACAAAGTTAAGGGAAAATAATAATACTGCTAAATGGAGGCTTGAAGAATTCAAAGTAATAAAAGTATAATATGAGAATGATAGACCCTGAGAGATAAGCAGATTTTATGCGCGAATCCCCTTCACATCATACCATGTTACTGTCATCTTGTGTACATCTAAGTAAGACCTAGCCTTTCCTTCTCCTTACTTTGAGGACCTCACATACTCACCACACAGAAAGATATGGTTGAAAATGATTTTTATATCGATTTTAACTGTTAAGCAATGAATGGTCAGAACAGTTGAAAATGTTTTCACAACACAAATTGTATATTAACTCATTATGCTGTGACCCTAACTGAAAAAAATATATACTGTAAACATTGTCTTTTCTTCCTTCCTCACTTCCTCCCTTCCCTCCGCCCTTCCTCCCTCCCTCCCTCTGTGGAGCACAGGCTCCAGACGCGCAGGCTCAGTGGCCATGGCTGACGGGCATGTGGGATCTTTGCGGACAGGGGCACGAACCCGTGTCCCCTGCATTGGCAGGCGGACTCTCAACCACTGCACCACCAGGGCCTGAACCTGGAATTTTACAGCTTTGTTAAGAACAATGAATCAAAAAAACTGGTTCTAGTAGGGCACACCAAAAGAATAGCTTTTTAGGCTTCTATGTATACTTTTATAAGAACAGGTACATCTCACTAATAACTGTGTGAAGTATTGTCATATCTTTCTATTTGAGTAAAGAACAATATCATTTTAAATATAAAGTACAAAGCATTGGTATTGTTTTTACCCCAGCAAAATGACATAAGCATTTATGGCAGTATCAAGGGAAAGTGAAATGGTAGAGAAAGGTGAGGCAGGGTTTAGAGGTCAGGTCTCTGGGAACCACTCTTTTCTATATCATTTACTGCTAAAATGACCTCTGTCAAATCATTACAATTCCCTAGGGTTCGCTTTCCACCTTTTCCAATGGCTAGAGATAAGGAAACTGCTATTAAAATAACTTAACTAAATATCACTTATAGGATATTTTATCCTCTTCATTCACTCCTGTATCAGGGAATAGAGACTAAGAGCAATATAGTAAACATATTTAGAGTTATATTTAGGAAACGTATTAGAGAAAAATTTTAACTTGTCTTCTTTATTTTGAATTCATCTATTTAGATACTTACATATATGTAGCCTCTACACTCCTATATAATTCCTGACTATTTATTCTATTTCAGGTGGGTAAAAATACTATTGTTGCTATTAGATTGTATGATAAATGTGGTAAAGACATATATTTCTAGAGGTATAAAATTTCATAGGTATAAACATGCCTAACTTTAGAGCACAGTAGTCCAGTTCAAGGAGGAGGAGGAAGAGGAAGAGGGGAAGGAAGAAGGAGATAGGGAGGAAAGGGATTGGGAAAGTAGTAAAAGAAGGAGCAGTGTGAGGTTCCATAAATACCCAAAAGCTTAATGTAAAAATTCAACAATAAAAACAGCAGGGTTTTTTAATGTATCGTGAAAATTCTACAAATTCTGCATGTCCCATTTAACTTAAAACAAATTGTACAAATTTTAGCTAGCTGCTTTTCTAGCTCAGAGGAAATCAAAATCAGAAAATTCTAAGAACATTTTCAGAATTACTGGATGAGACATGACTAACTCTAATCCAGGCAAAAAAAAGTATGTGTGGTGGGGAAGGGGCTGACATATTTTTAAAATGCAGCCAGAGAGTACTGTGAATTTTAATAAAGAACAGTTCTGTTTTGAGCATATATTTATTAATATAGATTTTCCAAGTATATACAAAACATATGCAAGTCATTATGAGAAGATACAAATAGTGATGTGTCGCTATCTCTTTAGCCAAAGAAAATCAATTGAAAGTTAAACCTGGACACAAAAAATGTTGCAACGATGCATCTGGGTATATGCTGAGTGTAGACATACATTTGAGACTGTTGATGTAATGAAACTTGACGTTCCTAATTCAAATGCAGGTTTTATGCTATGGGTCATTTTTATAATCAAGGGTAACAGTGGGTTTTACTTGGGTATGACAGTAGGAAAGTCAATGATATGTAGGGGACAAGATATATAGGTGTTGGTGTTTCATTGGTCTTAGTGACAAGGACCATGGAAACATGTCATGTATGCTCAATACTAGCAGAGCAGGGACAGAAGCAACTATGTTATTACTGGGGGTGCTGTGCAAGACTTCTAAGATATTGTTACTCATTCTTCTGAACCAAAAGATGTTGAGGAGGTAAAGGGATGTTAATGTGACATAGTTTCTTAAGTGGAACGGCTTCCAAGGGCTTTTCTCTATACATCGGCAAACAGAGCTGTTGTTTGTAGAGTTTCTGGTTCCTATGTGTGAAGAATCCATGTGTAATGATACGTGGAAGACAGGTATAGTATTGTAACAGTTAGCTATGCAAATACCAGAAGTCTAGTTAATCAAGTAAGATTTTTGGAAGAAAAACCTCTACCACAGTGTCATTTGTCCATCATATTGAATATTGTAAGAACAATAGCTGAATCTTAAATTCATGGGCATGTGAAGAGGACTTTTTCAAAATAGAAAAGGACAGTTACATCTGTAAAGAGGCTTATTTTGGTTCAGCTATCTAGTTACTTAACACCATTAGAAGGACAAAACCTATGGCATAAAAGAATGTCTAGAAGATAAATCAATCAAGGAAACATAAAAAGTGGGGTAATTTTATCCATACTTCTCAAGCCTTCCCACAGTGCAAAGATCAGGAGAGTTCCAATAAAAAGTCATTGAATGAACTATTAGTAATTGGAAAGGTGTCATAGCTGAATTGGAACCCATCAAAAAGTCTGGATTCAGTGTTTAGGAAGTGTCCTTTAGTAGACAGAATACAGAGTTTGGATTTAGTAAAACAAACAAGAAAATAAAAACTCTTTCATTAAAATAGTTCCCAATCCTCTTCTAGATTTTATAATATTGTTAGCAAAATAGTATATTTTTGACCCTTTAAAGTCTATGCACAGTGAGTGTCTCAAGGTACAAAGGGTTTAATAATAATAAATAAAGGAAAGATCTGTGAGAAAAAATCTTCTAATTGGGGATAAAGAGAAAAATCAGTGGCTGTCGTGGTTGTGAGTCACTGCACACCCTGGGAGAAATGGTTTCAATACAAAGGAGATTTCTTAGTTGTTTCCTTGCTTTTTGCTTGTGTGCATACATACACATACATATGGCATAAAATCCCAGGTGATTCTATCCTTGTTTAGAGTGTTCACTATTAAGCTAGTCTGGAATCAGTCTTAGTTCCTATGATGATCATTATAAGGCCAAAAAATCTAACATGTAGCTAGTCAGACAAATCTCTCTTTTTTTTTTTTTTTTTTTTGCATTAAAAGAACTCTAGAATGATCACCACTATAGACAAGGGAGATAGAGGTGATATAATATTGCTTAATTAGAATACCCTTAACAAATCTTCTACTATTGTGCTCTCTTAGGCATCTTCACAATCTTTTCACTTACATCCAAGATAGGAGTGACTCATTCTGTTCAGCCAATTTTCCACAAAGAGGAGGCAAAGTGTTATTTTGGTTTGCTTTTGTTTGTTTGCTTTTTAAATTTTTTTGTTTACTTCCTAAGAGTCAGTGTGTGTGTAAGCCCAGATAGAGTAAACCAGGCTGCCTGGAGGTTTAGAAGCTGACTGGCCTCCTCCACACACTGAACCACTCACTCCAAGCACAAGTGTTTCAATTTTGTGCCTTAGCAAAACTGCAGATTATTATATACTATAGACCAATGGATTTCAACCTTGGCTGCAAATTAACATTCCACTGGGTGGTACTTTTAAATACCAATGTTCAGACCCCCACCTGTGATATAAAAACAGATTATTTCAAGTTGTATCTCTAGTATGTGTATGTAGCATGTGTGTGTGTGTGTACATGTGTATGTGATAGATGTGTGTGTGTATGGGGGCAGGGGTGCTTGGCATCCCAGGTGATTCTAATATGCGTGAGGGAATCAGGTTTGAGAATTACAGAGTTGTAGATGCATGCATCTTCACAGATACTTGCCAAATACAAAATCTGAGACCATCTAAATTATGAATAATGTATATACTGTAACTTCATAAGAAATGAAGAATTAGAAATAGCATTCTCTAAGAAAATAAAGTTTCATAATAAGTATTCTTTCATGAATAAATTGCATCTTTATTTCTGTACAGAGATAGACCAGATGGGGACATGGAGCAAGGTCAAAGTTTTTATTAAAATGATCACCTGTGTCCATACAAATACATGAAGAAATGATTCTTGATTTTTCAGTAATAATCAGCATCCCCAATCTCTACACCAGATATGATGTCAGAAATAATTTTATCGTAAATTTCTTAAAAAACTTGGAATCACCAAATATCTACCTTAGTCTGAGAAATATTTCCATAGTATATCCCAAATCACATACATTTAAAATGCAGTTTTTCAAAAAACACATTTCACGACATATTTACCTTGTATCTACACTTAGACAACATATGACATGCTCAAAAATTCTGAGAGAATTTTGATTTCTTACTCACCAAAGATCTGTGAGAGACTCTTTGCATACATGGGAATAAAAGAGAATTTTCCCTGGGTAAATTTAGATTTCTTGTCTTCTAGAATCTTCTAAATCTTCCTGTGTCCTGCACAGCTGCTGTTTGGGAAAGTTTTACTTAGGCAGCTATCACCTTGCTTCAAGATCATCATCACTTCTAGTGAGTTATTGTCAGTCTCATCTTCCAGGACTGTGGTATGCACCTCAAAATGGCTCCTTATTTTGTTTATGTAAGTACAGCTTCTCTCTCTTCAACCTCAGAGCCTCAGAGTCCTTGTGTGCCTGCTCTTTGTCATGTCTGATATTCTCTTCTGTCCTACGGCCATGAGGAGAATTATATTTGTTGGAGAGAATTACCTTTTGATTTCACCCCAGTTAAACACTGACTCCCTTCCCCACCTCATGGAAGACACTACATCACTTACTTTACAAACACAATTTTAGGTGCCTCTAGAAGCAGTGCTATGCCACTTGCCCACAGTGGCAACTGCAAAGGTTCCACTTTCATGTGGAAGTCTAAAAGCCCACTTTAGGATCATCAAGTGATCAGGCAATCATTTTAATATTTAGAAACATTATCTTCCACATTACCAGGTAAGTGAAGGAATAAAGGTCACTAAATTGTCCATACTTTGCATATTAACCCTTTGGTTTATTTGCCTTAAATACAAATGATCTTGTACATGCAGACTTCACTAAGTAGGAAAGTCACCTCTGCCTTTATCATCATCCCTCCAAGAAGAGCAAATTTGAGACAGAGTGCAGACTTCCAGACGGGCTTCCATTACTGTCTCCTCAGGCCACAAGTGCAATATATCTATGTAACCAGCTCACGTGTTTATATAAACACTTCACAACACCCAATCAATCACTTCTTTCTAGCCAGTACTTTTCTTATAGAACTATGTGCCCCTGACCTAGTAGAGACTACATGGAACTCTTTTCTTTCATGAGCTCAGAATTTAATGGGCCACACACAACAATGGTACAGATGAGCAATTTCAAGAGTTCTCATTATAACCAGGATCTGCGTTACAAAGATTCAGAGGGCACGTGTCAGAACGTACCTTCTGCCTTTAAAGGTATATTTTTTATACAAAACAATAAAACACACAACCCTGACTGCTCTCTCTAAAGGTCAAAAGAGGTCGTAAGTCTTTTTCTAACTGTAAAACTCTGTGTGAGAAGAAGTTTACAAGTTTCTAACTTCCAGAAAGTTAACTTGAGTAATGTTAAAATCTGTGCAGTAAGCTAGACTGTCATCTGCAGTCTGGGAGAGTAAGATCAGAGACTTTCTGGGTATATATACCATTTTAACTAAATTGATATCTAAGTAATATTTTGTAATATTTTATATTTAAATGCTTTTATTTCTCAATTGTTCTCTGTAGATATGCCACCTCTGGCCCCATCCCTCCTTAGTGCTTGTAGATTCATTTATAATTGGTTTCCTTGTTTTAGACTGAAAACCACATATGAGAGCTGGGATTAGTGAAGTGTGCTTTAAGGAGGCTTTATCAGAAAATACAATTTGCCCTCCATAAACACAATAACTGCAGAAACAAAACAGAAAATTCTTTACCAAATCAACACTAACCACAGCATAGCCTGCATGGGGGAAGCAGACACACATTATCACAAAACTAAAGAGCATAAAACTGCTGATCCCATAGTTGCAGAGTCACAAAATCCTGTCTTCTATTTGAAAAATGTTTAATAGTGGACTTTGAATGTCTCATCTCAAAGAAAGCCTGGGTACCAGGGACTGAATAATTACATCTGGCAAAATATGGGGAGTCATCACGTCAGAGGAAGCAGATGGTCTCCTCACCACTCCAATACCCCAAATCCAAACAAGCTCAGTGTGTTTTGACAATTTGACAGTTGATGGAGAAAAGGCATTTCTCTCAATTCTAAACAGAAACAAGGATCTTAAGATGACACAGGGCTCTTCCATGAACAAAAGTGTGAGTTCCCATCAGCTGATCTCCACTGGGGTTAAGGGGATAGTACTGGACTGGCCACCCAGTGTGTTGCCATATCTCCTGTTACTAAATGGAGCTTAATGAAAAATTCTAAGTGGATCTCAGGCTCCTCAGAGGCAGTACATCACTTTCGTGAGGAGAGTGGTTGGAGGATAATATTTAGGATGTCTGTAAATTCTTTGGTGCCTGAGAAAAGGTGTCCTAAAACATTATTAAAATTACCACCTGAAATACACATCAAATCAAAGAGATGATTCTGTTTCTAAGTTAAACACAATGACAGCATATGTGAGATCATTATCAATCATATACAATTTCTTAGATTTTTAAGATATCTCCCTTTGACAAGTAGTCAACTTCCTAGAGATATTTCTCAATATTAAAGTAGAAAAATTATCCATAAAATTTAGGTTAAAATTCTTACTCCATGTAGGGAAAAAAATTAGAAAGTAACTGAGGTGTACTGGAAAGGACATAGGACTGGGAAATGTGGTGCTTGATTTGTCCTTCTGGATTTGCCACTTAGATTTAAGCATATGTGCCTCCATTCTCTAATACAGAAATGGAAGAAAAATAACTCTTACCTACAGATAAATGATGAAAATAAAATGCGGAAGTAAAACTTTTTAGCAAAAGCACAAAATTGTTGTTCAATGTAAAATCTGCTCAGACATAATTCTGGGCTCCTATTTTATCTTTCACCTGCTTCCAGGCAGAGTCATGTCTGTGGCTTCAGTCACCACAAATATACTGAGAACCCGAGTCCTGTTCTGAGACAGACCTTTTTTAAATACAAATATCTGACACCCCTGTTCTAGAGCCCCACCTCAATTTCAGCATGCTCAGCCTTACACTTGTTCTCTAAACCCACCAGGCCTCTGCAGCTCCTACTTACCATAAGAGGGAGATGGGGATGAGGGGGTAAGTTATTATCATAAACACTAAGTAGTTTTTTTTATTATATTTTCCTTTTGTTTATTTTATTTTATTATTCTCTAGAGGCAAAGATTTGACACCACATTTCACAATAATCTAATTTATGTGTTAGGGTTAATTCATGGGAGTTGGAGTTGGTAAGGAAACTTTTGGTTACATTAAGGTAAAACATCCTATTCTCAAATAAAGAATAGGGAAAAATTAGTTCTGCATTTATTGTAAAATAGTGCCTTCATTCTGGGCTGACTTGTATCACTGGATATTGGTTTTTTACCTTAAAAATATTGTTTATTCTCTGGGACCAGGTGCTGTTCAGAGAAGACCTCAAAAACCTACCTCTCTAGAAAGTAAGTTGACTTCTGAACTTTAGCAGGATGCCAGCAGGAACTGGAGCAGAGCCTTGGGCTGGGGACCCAGAGAGCAGCCACATTTAATTCAATCCAAACTCTTCACTAAGGAATCTCACTCCACTTGGGTATAAAATGAGATGATTTTACCTCTTCTAAACATTGCTTCAAACTGCGCCCCTCATTGAACAACTTCCTCCTCTTCCCTGATTTTTGTCAATATACTTGGAAGATTATATTACTTTCCATCTAGTTCAGATATAAAAATCAGTACGTCCACATGAAAAGCTTCCACTCTTATCTGATTCTAAACACTTTCTTTGCTATTGCTGGCCCAGGACTGGCTGGTACCTTTCACTCCCTCACCAGTACCCTTTTCCTACATTCTAACTCTCCAAGAATGAGGGACAGAACAAAGAAATGAAGGGTGAGAACAAATCATTATAATTATAAAATATATATATATATAACATATAATTATAAAATTATCCCCCTTACCTTACTGGGGATAGTTTTAATCCTTTTCCATTGATGTCTGCTGCTTTTCTGCCTGTCCTGACCTGTCATCGATGATGGCCTCTGTGTGGCCACTGTTCATAAGCTGCTCACACTCTGTGCAATGGCAGAGCCCAGTGCAGCCTCCTGGCGCTCAGGACCCTGTCCAGCCTGGATGTTCCATCTGCCCTCAGTTCCCACTTGCTTCTTGCAACTTGGAAGCATTCACTCAGAGAGCAGCTCTGTGGAGCAGGTTTCAGGCAAGATGCCTCTACCTTCCGCACTGCTCTACAAATGTCCACTTGACCTAGGGTTAACTTGTCTTTGCCAAGCCTAGGGGTGTGAGTCAAGGTTGCCATTTTCTTTCGCTGACTGCATCTTCTCTCCAATTTTCTTTTCTACCCCTGGGGTGGATAGATTTGTAATTTGGCTATCTACATAGCCATCCAAACTGGAAAGTTCCAGTCTCCTGCCATCAGCAGCATCTCTCATCTTCACTAGAGATTTTCTTGAGTGTCTCTGCATACACTGCCCATCACAGTGGTCTCTCCCACAGCCTAAGAGGGATGAAGACAGTGGGGTAGAAATGCACTGTAGTAGGGTCAGTCCTGTGAACTTTAATAAACCCTGGAGAAGCTCCACCCTCAATCATTAGTGACTTTTTTTAGATTGTGGCTATCTTAATACATTTTTGTTTTCATGTGCATAAAGTACTTACATTTCACATCAATTCTTTGGAATCAGCACTTTAATACCTTTTGCTTCCTCACTAATCCATTTCCACAAAGCAGCCAGAGAAAGCCCCTGAAATTACATTATAATACCCAGCAAAACCAGGAGGCTCCACTACCTTTCTAAGGAATGCCACTTTAGTTATTCTTCTCTCTTTATGCTCTAATTATATCTAATTTGTTTATTCTGTGCAGTGCGCTTTTTTGCCTCAAGCTCTCCCTCCTGGACTACACTGTTCCCAGGAGTAGCCCAAAATTATCACCATTTCACCTTAACCCCACCCTTTAGCTACAGCCAAGGTGAGGTGCTCCTAGGCAGCTGGGGATTAATGACCAATGTCTGACTTACTCCTTATTCATTTGTAACTTTTCATGTTAAAGGACAGTCTTTGAGGTGCTTCTCTGTCTTTGTAATTAAGTTAGTTTGCCCTTTTATAGCTCTCATCATACTTGAAATTACTTGCTCACTGATTATGTTCTCTGTTAAATAATATGGTTCTTGAGGACAGGGGTCAATCTCATGGATATATCTGGTTCACTGATCTATCCTTAGTAGCTAATGCATTTCCCTAACAGCTACTTATTTATTAAGTGAATTGATAAATGTATGGAGAATGGAACTACTGTCATTAATTTTTATTAGATTTAGCAAATGGTTGTTCAACCCTTCATTTGAATCTGCCCTTGGAGCTATCAAGAACTTTATCAACTCCATCTTTTTCCACATCTATTGATTTGTCGACATATTTTTGGTTTCTATTCATGTCAGAATTTGTTTGAGATTGCCACTGTGTGTTCCTTTCTATTTGCACTGGAGAGGTTGGTGAAAAAATGTAGTTTAAAAATCAAAAAAAGGAGTTTTACATGATTTTAAACTAGATATCTTTGAAGTCAATTTTTAAATGAAATAGTGCTTTGAGTTCTTAATGTCTTCTACATCTTAATTTTAACCTTTCTTACAGTTCATTCTTAAGTACTTTTCCCAGGAGAGTTTAAATGGCCTAACCTAACATCAATCATTGTTTCTAAGAAAAATTTTAGTTGTTAAGATTTCTTCATATGTATGCTTGTTTGGTTTTAAATTTTTACATATAATGGAACTGTTTTTTTCATAATTGCTTCCAACTTAAAACAATGAGGCTGTAGAGGACACTGAGCCTAGGCATACCTGCACAGAAGGGAACTTTGGCTGTGCTCAAACACCTTCCATCTGGTTCCTGTCACATCAGGCTTACCCTCTGGACCCCGGCCACTGACATAACCTCCGGCATAGTTAGTGCAACCTTCCACCATTCTGCTGAATTTCTCTGCTTGTTACTCTTTCCCTGGCAGTTTTACTTAGCTAATATGGCTGTTAGTAGTAAAACAGCAAACCCTATTACTGGGGAGTCACTGAAAGACCAAATACATCACCCCCTTTATTTTATAGATCAAAGACTCAAGATTTCCAGGACAATGTGACTCTCTTGTAGTTCATAAGTAGAAGGAAAGAGACAAGGCTAGAATACAAGGCTCCTTCCACCCAGTCCAGTGTATATTTCCACTATAGAACATGGGTACATTGAGTCAAGCATTCTGGAAGTAATCTAGGGTATTTTTCTAACTAAATTGCAGATTAAAATGGAAGGATATGAACCATATCAGTATGGATACACAAATCCCACTGAGGAGTAAATCAGTTTTACCAACGCACACATATAAGCAAACTGAGGACCAGAAATGGGAAAATATTCAATTATGAATACCTTTGTAGACAGAGCAACTGGATAATTTCAGGTAAAAACAGACAAAATTAAAAACAACATTTTATCCTACTCAAATTTTTTCTGGGAGTTCTGTTGTGTTTTGGGTTTGATTTAACTTCAAACTATCAATTCCTCTGCCTTTACTTGGTCTTTAAATAAGACATCAGAATGCAGCAGCAAGCTTCTCCCCATCTCCCTTGCAGCTGCAGTCCCACAAAGGTAATCATTCCCAAACTGTCAGAGAAATCCCTCCTCCCAGAAATGGTAGCTGGGCATATTTCTCTGAAGTTTTGTGGAAGTGGTCAGCTGCTGTCACTAAGGATTAACTGGTCTCCGAATAACCAGAAGCATAAATCAAAGTGGGAGCAAAAAAGACAGATCCTCCCCACCAAGTCTACAAAAGAAAGGGAAATGTGTCCTGTAGCCTTCTTTCATCTTCTCAGCCACACCCTCATGAGGAGAGTCAGCTGCATTAGCACAGTCATCTTCAAAGGCAAAGGACAGCAAAGCAAGAGGTGGGGGGGGGGGGAAGGAAAAAAAAAGCATTCTAATGACTAATTGGCAAACCATCTGTCTATATGTGTTATCTCCCTATGTTACCTTCACAGTTTTCCTTTTTAAGTTCTCATTGATCTAAGCCCAAAGACATTAAAGTGGATAATATATTCTGGTCTGCTCATCAGCAGAGTTATCCTAGTATATCAGGACTGGGACAGCTGGTAGCCCAAACCCCTAGTTTATCAATAAAGAAAACTGAGGCTCTAAGTGTAGGCAACTTGGCCAGGATCCTGTAGCTTCTTGGAAAGAGAGCCAGGACTAGAAATTCCATATTCTGACTCCTTCCTCATTCTGCATTCTTGGTAGGATATCTCATTACAAAATTATCTTTCCTTTACTGGGGGAAGGGAAGGCATGTTATTTTCTGCCTTCTATAGATGCCTTTCTCACCTTTCTAACTTATATCAGGAGCCTTGGTTTTATCCTCTTCTATCAAAACTTGCAATGGGAAAATGTTTTACATCTGTCTTTTACCACTTAAGATAAATGAGAATCCCTGCATCACCTTCCCTGAGGGTGTGTTCATGTTCAGACATATATTCTGAGTTGTGGAGTGGAAAATTTTTGTTCCTGTTAAAAGATTTGGCACTGGGGCAGATTGTGGGAAGGGGTAGGATTTTTTTTGACACTCTCATCTCTGAGCTACTAATATCTACTACTAGCAATACAAAATTCACCCATCACTTCACCTTTCAGGAGAGTATGTGGGGAATTTGTTAATAACTGTAAGATGGGGAAGTTCAGTTTCATAAGGTGGTAACCTCCTAGAAATTTTCTCCAGTTCAGAACAGCATTCACTAGTGTAATGTGGAGTATTCCTACTTTTCCAGAAGAGACAGTAAATGGTTTCTGTCTTTTTCTCTCTCTCTTTTTCCTCCTTTTTTAAATCAGAAGAAATGTATCTTCAGTGTCATTGTTGTTGTCTCCACTTCAGCATGTCTCTGCTCTGCCTCAGAGCCCCTGGGACTCAGAAGAGGGAACATCTGTTTGTCTGTTTCTGTTCTTTTTCACAGAACCTGCTAAATAGAGAAGAAGCTAAATTTTTAATGGTCCCGAAGCTCTGTGTGTGAAACGATGATACTGGGTTGCGATTGAAGAAGAGTTTTAAGGCAGGCAATTTTATCCCAACTTACATAATGCATGCCAAAGTGTGAGGCTGTTATAGAATCTCATCTGCAATTGTGAGCTGCATAATACCGCAGTAGTATTTGAATATTATCAGATTCTCAATGGCAGAAATGCGTCTTAAGTGTTTGTGAGGAGTGAATTATGCCCTATTATATCGCAGAGACCCTGGGAGCAAGGGAAGCAGCTGGCGAATGACGGTTTTCTCTGATTTATTAACAGGGTTAGTTTACTGGGATTATGCTTATTTTTATGAGTGGAACGATTATCAGTTCTTAGGCTCTACTCCAAAGAGGACACACACAGTGAGGAGGGGTAACTTCGCATGTCTCGCCTCCCTCCTGACAGCACCGGGAACATCCGGCACTATTTGGCTTTCTTTGGAAGGAAGTAGGAAAACTAGAGAAATATATCAAGAATGGAAACAACTCTCCATAAACTGGCAAGAGAGTTTGGGGAAAGCTGGACCGGTGGAAAAGGAAAGCTCAAGAGGGATATGATCTCAGACTGTAAATATCTTCAAGGTAGCACTATAAATGAAGGGTAAATTATTCACAGGCTCAGCTGATGGCAGTAGTAGGTGCAGTAGCCTGGAGCTAAGAAAGAAGAAGCTTGGGCCAGATAATAAGAAAAGTTTACAGGACAGAGAAATAGGCTCTCAAGAGTCATTGCAGGTAAAACATTAGCAGGACTGATGAAGTGAGGGAAGGAGAATGGATGTAACACTTAGGATTTGGAGCTCCTGTTTCTGGAGATATTGATGAAGAAATAAGTGCAAATATTTTCCCCCATTGAGTTCAGTTTTGCCAATTTTTGTTACAAAATCTTCACTCTCCTGTGACTACATCATATTTGAAAAGCAAAACCTTCAGTTAGATTGTCATGAAGAAAGTCACAAACAACAAGCATGATGATCTGTCCTTCTTCTATAAAAATCCCCATTCCTGATTTTGAAACTTTGATGTAGGGACTGCATGATAAATTAGGCTGCTATGTTAGAGAAAGCTTATTGAAGCAGATGAGTTCGAAAGGATGGAGAAGTTAGGGCATATTTTACATGATTTACTCATTATCTACAACATGATTATTCAAAGAAGGATTTGTGTCAGTAGTTCAGGATTTAAATAAGGAGAAGGCAGGAAGATTATTGTTCTAGCTGGGCATGTCTCATGAATTTTTCAATTGTCCCTCAACTGAATGCAGCAGGAAATGGCAACACTTGTAGCCAAGCAGCCCCTATCAGTTTGCTGGGTTTGAAACCGCTAGCTCTCAAGGGTTGATCGTTGTTCTCATCCCACAATTTGAAGAAATCATTATATCAACAAGTGTTAAGAGAATGAAAAATCCAGAGATGTCCCCACAGCAGTAGTTAGAATGTTACATCTAATTTCTACTTTACAAATTCAAGAGGGCACACACAATACTGACTCTCTTTCCATCACCAATTCAGAGTACCGTTAGAAAATGAATCCACAGCCATAGCGGAGGGGCAACTCCATTGGATGAGTAATATCTAAAATATGGAAAGCAGCCTGAGGCAGACTACACGCTGGTACAAAAGGTCAGAGTGGCTCTAACAATGGCATGGTATCAGGAGCAGGGTGAGGCTGAAGCAATTGCAGGGGAATTAGTTTGAGTGGCACAGGTGGGAATTTCTGCATCTCTCCTCACCCTCAAATCTTTGAGTCAGCACTGAACAACAGTGCCTCTCCTTCACTGTAACTCTACCCAGACATCGTTCTAAACCACAGTGGTAAGACCTGGCCCCATAGCCCATGGCCTCTGTGCAGAGACAGCATTACCAAAAACGTAACGGTGCATCCTAAATCAAAACACACCACCAGGCATAATCAGATAAAGACATAACTGAGCATAATCAAATATCTGGGGAGGGCCACATCATGAAGGAAAAGCACAAAATGCAGCAAAACGCACAGAAACAGTGAAGAAAACAGGCAAGATATTAGACTAAATATTAGTTATATATATCATTTGAGAAACACAAGAGGATATCATGATACTTTTTATAAGATTCACCTTGAAAACTTGGAAACTGAAAATTTAATTCTTGAAAAATGTGAATAGAAAAGTTGAATAGTGGACTATTCAAATGCTAAATGATAATTGTGTCTTTTGGTAGCAAGGTGAAATTGAGGATTTCCCCCAACTCTCATGGAGTATAAAAGTAGAAAGATATTAAAGCACATGGGCATATATTTGGACATATGTAAATAAAGTTTGAGAAAGAGATCATAGGAAAATGAAGGAGAAAAGTGGTAAATACAAAATTCCAAATTTTTCCATGACTGAAAAATATATGACTTTCTAGATTGAAAGAGTTCACATTTATTGTGACTTAAAAAAAAAAAAAAAAAAAAGACTGTGCATAGTAATATCATAGTGAATTTTGAAATTCCAAAGATCTTTATCCAAAGGTAGAGAGAACCCCCCAAGAGTGTCTTAAGTTTAAAAAAGAGCATAAAAGGAATTTGAAACACAACAACATACCTTGCCCTCAAATTCTCATAAGTAATGCTGAATGCAAGAAGTGCACTTCCTCAGGATTCTTAGAAAAAAAAAAATGTTGAACACTATTATTAATTTTTTAGAGAAAAATAAAGATATTGTCCGATTTTGTAGGACATGGATATTTTACCATCCATAACTCAAATCTGAAAAAATTACTAAAGCATACATACCAGCAAGTAAAATAAATGAGTCCTAGTGAAGGAAATGAAGTTTAAGAAACTGCAGTGAGCAAAGAAATCAACACACTGTATTGCTAAGTCTAAATGAGCATGGATTACAAAATATCAACCTAAATCTAAAGTTACATATGGTATTGATGTTAGATAACATCACAAAACATGCAGCAGAAAGTGACTTACTGTGGAACCATTATTCACAATTTTATGTTTGCTTTTTTTCTTTATTCATGAGCTTAAATATGGTCTCATTCCTCCTGGGATGATAGAGAGATCCTTACTTCTCTGAAATCCTGTTGTAGGTATCATTTTATTTTTAAGATGTTTCATTTACTCCTCTTTATCTAGTACAAGATAAATTATAAATTCCTTCAAGGAAGAGAGTTTATCAATTTATTTAAATTAATAGGTGTTAATGACCAGTATTTTGAAGGTGTTAATTAGACAAAAAATATATATAGTATAGTTTTCTGTACTGGCTGGTGCAGGAGATACCATGGAATCAGTTAGGGAATAGACATGATTATACTAAACCAAGGATCAATCATACAAACAAGTCATTTTTTTATAATATAATTTGTATGGTGCTGAGGAAAAGAGAACCATTACAATACAAAAAGCACAGATGCCTAACTCTGTTAGCTGGTAGAATTGTCTTTAGCAGAGACTTATACACAAAAACCTAGAGCTTATGATAAATTTCAGCTCTACCATAAAAAGGTTCTGGGCCCTTAACTGCCAAAGGAGCCCACTGAAAATGTCTGACACAGAACATATTCACATCCTTCAGTGAAGATGATGAAAAGAAAAAGCACAATATCCACAGAGAGACATTAAAAGACAAAGAGGAAAAAAGAATACTACTAAAAAAGTGTTGCCAACATCATCAAAAAATCTAGAAACATAAAAAAAAAAGTGTTGCCAAGATGTAGATAAAAACATAAACAAAATATTTACCATTGTTGAAGAAAGATACTATGTCCAACTCTGCATTGAAGCAGATAATAATAATAACAAAAACAACAATAATGATAATACATTAAAAAACATGATAGTGGGGCAAAAGTGGACATGGATATTATGAGTTGAAACAGGTCAGGAAAAAATAGAATAAAAAATAACATCATCACAGAAATGTAGGGGAAATAAAGGGAACACAACTAAAATATAAGGACCATAAGACATAAGAATGAAAATATAAGAAAAATTAAATAGAAATAAAGGCTATACAAAAAAAGGCAGGAAATAGAGATTCAACCTACATATAAACAGTGTTATTAAAGGAAAAACATTTTTAAAAAAACCAAATTTATAAAAAACAGATATTGAAATATTAACTCAAAAAATTCATACAATTAAAAATTATTATTTATAAATATTAAAAGATACAACCTGTGGCAGGGTATAATAAGAATGAATAACTGAAGCACATCATAGTAAAGGTACTGATGTTCAATCATAAAAGAAGAATCCTTAGGGTATCATGGGATACAAGTGATTCATATACACAAGGGGAGAAAACAGAAGCAAGCAAGCTGGCCACAACTTCTCCATAGCAACTGTCAACACAAGAAGAGCTCTCCAGGCAAAACCTACAAATTTTCTGAAGATAGAAAGTGACGTAAAGATTCTATACCTGGAGAAAATGTCAACTGATAACATTAGGAAACAAATGGTTTTAACAAGCAAAAACTCAGGAAAGATTTTTCTCTCTATTTTTATTGAGGTATAGTTGATTTACAATATATATGAGTTGTAGGCATACAACATATTGATTCAAAATTTTTATAGATTATACTCCATTTATAGTTGTTATAAAACATTGGCTATACCCCCCATGTTGCACAATATATCCTTATAACTTATGTATTTCATACCTAGTAGTGTGTACCTCTTAATCCCCTTCCCCTATCTTTTCCCCTCCCTCCATCCCTATCCTACCAGAAACCACTAGTTTGAGCTCTATATTTGTAAGCCAGTTTCTTTTATGTTATATTCAATGGTTGGTTCTGTTTTTTAGATTCCACATATAAGTGAAAACATACAGTATTTGTTATATATGTATATGTATATGTATATATATATAGCTTATCTTCTTTATCTGATGGACACTTAAATATCTTCCATATAGTATACTATAACATTACTAAACTATAATACTTCTGTATATTAATTTTGTATACTATAACATTACTAAACTCACTAAAATATAACATTACTAAACTCACTGATTAATTGTGTATACTATAACATTGCTAAACAAACATTACTAAACTCAATAGGTTTTTGGTGGTGTCTTTAAGATAGTCTATGTATAGTATCATATAATCAAATAATGACAGTTTTACTTCGTTTACAATTCAGATTCTTATTTATTTTTCTTATCTGATTGCTGTGGCTAGGGGCTCCCAATACTATGTTGAATAAAAGTGGTGAGAGTAGCCATCCTTGTCTTGTTCTTATGGAAATGCTTTCAAGCTTTTCATCACTGAGTATGGTGTTAACTGTGGGCTTATCATTTATGGCCATTATTGTGTTGAGGTATGCTCTGTCTATACTTGCTTTTTTGAACGTTTTTTTATAAATAGATATTGATTTGTATCAAAAGCTTTTTCTGCATCTATTGAGATCCTATGGTGGTTTTATTCTTCAACTTGTTAATGTGGTATACCACATTGATTGATTTATGGTTATTGAAGCATCCTTGCATCCATGTGATAAATCCCACTTGACCATGCTATAAAATCATTTTAATATATATCATTGGATTCCATTTACTAACACTTTGTTAAGGAATTTTGTGTCTATGTTCATCAGTAATATAGGCCTGTAATTTTCTTTTTTGTGATACCTTTGTCTGGTTTTGGTATCAAAGTGTTCCTGGCCTCATAGAATGAAATCAGAAATGTTCTTTCCTCTGCAATTTTTTGGAATAGTTTGAGAAACATAGGTGTTAACTGTTTTCTAAATAATTGGTAGAATTCACCTGTGAAGTCACCTGGTCCTACACTTTTGTTTGGTGGGATATTTTTTATCACTGGTTCATTATTGGTAATTAGTTTGTTTATAATTCTGGTTCTTCCTTGTTCAGTCTTAGGAGGTTTTACATTTATAGTAATTTTTTTCATTGCCTTTAGGTTTTCCCTTTTATTGACATATAATTGTTCATAGTAATCTCTTATTATCCTTTGTATTTCTGTGGTGTCCCCTTTTTCATTTCTGGTTTTATTGATATAGGTTCTCTCTCTCTTTGTGTCTGGCTAAAGGTTTATCAATTTTGTTATCTTTTCAAAGAACAAGCTCTTAATTTCAGTGACTTTTTAATTGTTTTTTTTAAGTCTCTATTTCATTTGTTTCTGCTTTGATTGTTAGGATTTCTTTCTTTCTACTAACTTTGGGTTTTGTTTGTTTGTTTTGTAGATTCTTTATGTTTAAGGTTAGGTTGTGTGTTTTGGATGTTTCTCATTCCCTGTAGTAAGCTTGTTTTGCTATAATCTTCCCTCTTAGAATTGCTTTTCCTTCATCCCATAGATTTTGGATCATTTTGTCTTTGTTTTAATTTGTCTTCAGGTATTTTTGATTTCCTCTTTGATTTCTTCACTGATCCATTGGTTGTTTAGCAGCATGCTGTTTATCCTCTGTGTGTTTGTTTTTTCAGTTTTTTTTTTTTTTCTTGCAGTTGATTTCTATTCTTGTAGTGTTGTGGTTGGAAAAGATGGTTGATATGGCTTCAACTTTCTTCAATTTTTCAAGGTTTTTTGGTCTAGCATGTGATCTATCTTGGAGAATGTTCCATGTGCACTTGAAAAGAATGTGTATTTTGCAACTTTTGATGGAATATTCTACATATTTCTATTAAGTCCATCAGGTCTAATTGTTATTTATGGTCAGTGTTTCCTTATTTATTTGCTGTCTGGATGATCTGGCCATCTAAATAAGTGGGGTATTAAATTTCCTTACTTTTATTCTGTTACTCTCAACTTCTTCATTTCTTCTGTTAACATTTAATTTGGGTGCTTCTACTTTGGATCCATATATATTGACAATTGATATATTTCTTCTTGGATTGATCCCTTGATCATTATGTAATGTCCTTTGTCACTTGTAGTAGTCTTTGTTTTAAAGTTTATTTTTTGTAATATAAAGTATTGCTACCTTGGCTTTCTTTTGATTTCCATTTGCATGGAATATATGTATAAACCCCTCACTTTCAGTCTATGTATGTCTTTTATCTGAAGTGAGACTTTTTTAGGCAACATATATACATATTTGATTTTTTTGTTGTTTTTTTTGTGGTACACGGGCCTGTCACTGTTGTGGCCTCTCCCGTTATGGAGCACAGGCACCGCATGTGCAGGCTCAGTGGCCATGGCTCACAGGCCTAGCCACTCTGTGGCATGTGGGATCTTCCCAGACCACGTCACAAACCCATGTCCCCTGCATCGGCAGGTGAACTCTCAACCACTGCATCACCAGGGAAGCCCCAGGTTTTTTTTTTTTTTTTATCCATTTAGCTATTCTTTGTCTTTTGATTGAAGCATTTAGTCCACATACATTTAGCATAATTATTGATATATATGTTCTTATTACCATTTTGTTAATTTTTCGTAGTTGTTTTGTAGTTGTTTTTTGTTCCTTTCTTCTCCTTTTTTCCTATACTCTAGTGATTTCATGACAACCTTTAGTGTTATATTTGATTCCTTTGTCTTTTTTCTGTGTTTATCTATTATAGATCTTTTGGTTTGTAGCTGCCATGAGGTTTATATATAGTTAGCTAACTAGCTAGCTAACTATAAACCAATCTATCTGTCTATATCTAATTGTAATTGTTTTAACTTGCTGTTCTCTTAATTTCAAATGTATTTTAACAACCCTGCATTTGTACTCTCCTCCCTTTATGGTTACTTTCTGACATTATATTTTACATCAACTTGTTTTGTATATCCCTTAGCTGCTTATTGTGGATATAGATGATTTTACTACTTTTTATTTTAGACTTTCTTCTAGCTTTCTATGTATTTGATTTACTATGTTTACTGTATATTTGTCTTTACCAATGAAAGTCTTCCTTTCATAATTTTTATATTTCTAATTATGGCTTTTTCATTTTTGCTTAGAGAAACCATTTTAATATTTCTTATAAAGCTGGTTTGGTGCTGGTGAAGTCTTATTCTCCCATTGTGGAGCACAGGCTCTGGACGCACAGGCTCAGCGGCCATGGCTCAAAGGCCTAGCTACTCTGTGGCATGTGGGATCTTCCTGGACCAGGGCACAAACTCGTGTCCCCTGCATCGGCAGGCAGACTCTCAACCACTGTGCCACCAGGGAAGCCCTCTTTTTGAATATTTTTGATCTCTCCATCAAATCTGAATGAAACTCTTACCAGGTAGAGTATTGTTGGTTGTAGGTCTATCCCTTTGATCAGTTTAAAAATGTTTTGACACTCCCTTCTGACCTGCAGAGTTCCTGTCAAAAAATGAGCTGATATACTTATGGAATTTCCTTTATATGCAATTTGTTGTTTTTCCCTTGCTTTTTTTAATAGTCTCTCTTTATCTTTAAGTTTTGCCATTTTAATTATACTGTGTCTTGGTGTGTTCCTCTTTTGGTTGATCTTATTTGGGACTCTCTATACTTACTTCACTTGAATTTCTCTTTCTTTTCCTGAGTTAGGGAAGTTTTCAGCTATTATGTCTTCAAACATGTTCTCACCTTCTTTCTCTCTTTTCTCCTTCTGGGACCCCTATAATGTGAATGTTAGTAAGGTTGATGTTGTCCCAGAGGTCTCTTAAGCTTTTCCCATCTTTTAATTTTTTTCTGCTGAAGGTCAATTATTTCTACTACTGTGTCTTCCAGCTCATGGATCCATTCCTCTGTATTCGTCAGTCTGCTATGGATTCTTTCTAGTGTATTTTTCATTTTAGTTATTGTAGTCTTCATCTCTGTCTGCTTCTTCTTTATATTTTCTAACTCTTTGTTAAAAACTTCTTATTTCTCTCACTGTGCATCCATTCTTTTCCCAAGTTTTTTGATCATCTTTACCATCATTACCTTGAACTCTTTCCCACAAAGATTACCTATCTCCACTTGACTTTGTTCTTCTGGGGTTTTATCTTGTTTCTTTCACTGAAACATATTCCTCTGACACCTCGTTTTACATAACTGGCTGTTTTTATTTCTGTATATCTGGTAGATTGGTTATGTTTCCTGACTTTGGAGAAGTGACCTTTTGTAGGAGTCATCCCAGCTGCAAAATGTTCTCATCACCAGAGCTATATGCTCTAGTGGTGCCTCTTATGTGGGCTCTGTGAGTCCTTCTGTAGTGGCAGCCTGACCACTGTGGGCAGTTTGGTAGACGTGGATGGTCCCTGGTCTGGTTGGTTACCAGGCCCTGACTTGTGTGGAGATCTGGTTGATGGGTCCAGGTCATGAGGTGGCTGGCTGAAGTATCCCTAGCATTCCTGGGGCTAGTGCTGGCTTACTGGTGGGGAGAGGTGGGTCCTGGGTCTGACTGCAGTGCCCAAGTGTCCTAGAGCTGGTATCAGACTGTTAGTGGGTGTGGCTGGTTACAGACACAGCTGGCTGAAGGGTCTAAGGTGCCACAGACCCCCATGTGTTGCTTATGTTGGTCTGCTCCTGGGTGGAGCCCAATCATTCCCAAGATTGTACTGTCCTACTGTGGGTAAGATGGATCCAGCAGCTATGGGACCACTATCGTCTTTTATTTTTAACAACTTTATTGCAGTGTACTTGCTTTACAATGGTGTGATAGTTTCTGCTTTATGACAAAGTGAATCAGTTTTACATATACATGTGTCCCCATATGTACTTCTTGCATCTTCCTTCCTCCCACCCTCCCTATCCCATCTCTCTAGGTGGTCACAAAGCACCGAGCTGATCTTCCAATGCTATACAGCTGCTTCCCACTAGGTATCTATTTACACTTGGTAGTGTATATATGTCCATGCCACTCTCTCACTTTGTCCCAGTTTACAATTTCCCCTCCCCATATCCTCAATTCTATTCTCTGGTAGGTCTGCATCTTTATTTCCATCTTCCTGCTAAGCCTTCATGACCATTATTTTGTTCTTGTTGTTTTTTTTTTTTTTTTTTTAGATTCCATATATATGTGTTAGCATATGGTATTTGTTTTTCTCCTTCTGACTTATTTCACTCTGAATGACACTCTCTAGGTCCATCCACCTCACTACAAATAACTAATTTTCGTTCTTTTTTATGGCTGAGTAATATTCCACTGTATATATGTGCCACATCTTCTTTATGCATTCATCTGTTGATGGACAGTTAGGTTGCTTCCATGTCCTGCCTATTGTAAATAGAGCTTCAATGAACATTTTGGTACATAACTTTTTGAAGTATGGTTTTCTCAGGGTATATGCCCAGTAGTGGGGTTGCTGGGTCATATGGTAGTTCTATTTGTAGTGTTTTTAAGGAAACTCCATAGTGCTGTATCAATTTACATTCCCACCAACAGTGCAAGAGGGTTCCCTTTTCTCCATACCTTCTCCAGCATTTATTGTTTCTAGATTTTTTGATGATGGCTATTCTGACTGGTGTGAGGAGATACCACAGTGTAGTTTTGACTTGCATTTCTCTAATGATTAATGATATTGAGAATTCTTTCATGTGTTTGTTGGTAATCTGTATATCTTCTTTGGAGAAATGTCTATTTGGGTCTTCTGCCCATTTTTTGACTGGGTTTTTTTTTTTTTTTTTTTATTGAGCTGAATGAGCTGCTTGTAAATCTTGGAGATTAATCCTTTGTCGGTTGCCACATTTGCAAATATTTTCTCCCATTCTGAGCGTTGTCTTTTCGCCTTATTTGTTTCCTTTGCTGTGCAAAAGCTTTTAAGTTTCATTAGGTCTCATTTGTTTATTTTTCTTTTTATTTCCATTTCTCTACGAGGTGGGTCAAAAAGGATCTTGCTGTGATTTATATTATAGAGTATTCTGCCTATGTTTTTCTTTAAGAGTTTGATGGTGTCTGGCCTTACATTTAGGTCTTTAATGCATTTTGAGTTTATTTTTTGTAAGGTGTTTGTTAGGGAGTGTTCTAATTTCATTCTTTCATATATAGTTGTCCAGTTTTCCCAGCACCACTTATTGAAGAGGCTGTTTTTTCTCCACTGTATATTCTTGACTCCTTTATCAAAGATAAGGTGACACGATGTGTGTGGGTTTATTTCTGTGATTTCTATCCTGTTCCATTGATCTATATTTCTGTTACTGTGCCAGTACCATATTTTCTTGATTACAGTAGCTTTTCAGTATAGTCTGATGTTAGGGAGCCTGATTCCTCCAGCTCCGTTTTTCTTTCTCAAGATTCCTTTGGCTATTTGGGGTCTTTTGTGTTTCCATACAAATTGTGAAATGTTTTATTCTAGTTCTGTGAAAAATGCCAGTGGTAGTTTGATTGCATTTAATCTGTAGATTGCTTTCAGTAGCAGAGTCATTTTCATAATACTGATGCTTGCATTTCAGGAACAAGGGAATATCTCTCCATCTATATCATCTTTAATTTATTTCATTAGTGTCTTATAATTTTCTGCATACAGGTCTTTTGTCACCTTAGGTATGTTTATTCCTAGGTATTATATTCTTTTTGTTGCTGTGGTAAATGAGAGTGTTTTCTTAATTTCACTTGCAGATATTTCATCATTAGTGTATAGGAATGTAAGAGATTTCTGTGCATTAATTTTGAATCGTACTACTTTACCAAATTCATTGATTAGCTCTAGTCGTTTTCTGGCAGCATCTTTAGGATTCTCTACGTATAGTATCATGTCATCTGCAAACAGTGACAGCTTTACTTCTTTTCCAATTTGGATTCCTTTTATTTCCTTTTCTTCTCTGATTGCTGTGGCTAAAACATGTTGAATAATAGTGGTGAGAGTGGGCACCCTTGCCTTGTTCCTGATCTTAGTGTAAATGGTTTCAATTTTCAACATTGAGGATGATGTTGGCTGTGGGTTTGTCATATATGGCCTTTATTATATTGAGGAAAGTTCCCTCTATGACTACTTTCTGGACTGTTTTTATCGTAAATCGGTGTTGAATTTTGTTGAAAGTTTTCTCTGAATCTATTGAGATGATCATATGTTTTTTCTCCTTCAATTTGTTAATATGGTGTATCACGTTGATTGATTTGCGTATATTGAAGAATCTTTGCTTTCCTGGGATAAACCTGACTTGATCATAGTGTATGATCCTTTTAATGTGCTGTTGGATTCTGTTTCCTACCATTTTGTTGAGGATTTTTGCATCTATATTCATCAGTGATATTGGCCTGTAGTTATCCTTATTTGTGACAACTTTTTCTGGTTTTGGTATCAGAGTGAGGGTGGCCTTGTAGAATGAGTTTGGGAGTGTTCCTCCCTCTGCTATATTGTGGAAGCGTTTGAGAAGGTAGGTGCTAGCTCTTCTCTAAATGTTTGATAGAATTCTCCTGTAAAGCCAAATTGTCCTGGGCTTCTGTTTGTTGGAAGATTTTAAATCAGAGTTTCAATTTCAGTGTTTGTGGTTGGTCCCTTTATATTTTCTATTTCTTCCTGGTTCAGTCTCAGAAGGTTGTGCTTTTCTAAGAATTTGTCAATTTCTTCCAGGTTGTCCATTCTACTGTCATATAGTTACTTCTAGTAATCTCTCATGATCCTTTTTTTTTTTTCTGCAGTATCAGTTGTTACTTCCCCTTTTCCATTTCTAATTCTATTGATTTGAGTCTTCTCCTTTTGTTTGTTGATGAGTCTGGCTAATGGTTTATCAATTTTTTTTTCTTATCTTCTGAAAGAACCAGCTTTTCATTTTATTGATCTTTGATATCATTTCCTTCATTTCTTTTTCATTTATTTCTGATCTGATCTTTATGATTTCTTTCCTTCTGCTAACTTTGTGGATTTTTTTGTTCTTCTTTCTCTAATTGCTTTAGCTGTAAGGTCAGTTTGTTTATTTGAAATGTTTCTTATTTTTTAAGGTAGGATTATATTGCTATAAACTTCCCTGTTAGAACTGGGTCATCGTGTTTTGTTTGTCATTTGTTTCTAGGTATTTTTTGATTTCCTCTGATTTCCTCAGTGATCTCTTGGTTATTATGTAGTGTGTTGTTTAGCCTGCATGTGTTTGTATGTTTCACATATTTTTTCCTGTAATTGTTATCTAGTCTCATAACATTGTGTCCGGAAAAGGTACATGATACAATATCAATTTTCTTAAATTTACCAAGGCTTGATTTGTGACCCAAGTTATGATCTATCCTGGAGAATGTTCCATGAGCACTTGAGAAGAATGTGTATTCTGTTGTTTTTGGATGGATTATCCTCTAAATATCAATTAAGTCCATCTTGTTTAATGTATCTTTTAAAGCTTGTGTTTCCTTATTTATTTTCATTTGTGATGATCTGTCCATTGGTGAAAGTGGGGTGTTAAGGTTCCCTATTATGATTGTGTGACTGTCAATTTCCCCTTTTATGGCTGTTAGTCTTTGCCTTATGTATTGAGGTTCTCCTATGTTGGGTGTATAAATATTTACCAATGTTATATCTTCTTCTTGGATTGATCCCTTGATCATTATTTAGTGTCCTTCTTTGTCTTTTGTAATAGTCTTTGTTTTTATGTATATTTTGTCTGATATGAGAATTGCTACTCCAGCTTTATTTTGATTTCCATTTGCATGGAATATCTTTTTCCATCCCCTCACTTTCAGTTTGTATGTGTCCTTAGGTCTGAGGTGGGTCTCTTTTAGACAGCATATATATGGGTCTTGTTTTTATATCCATTCACCAATCTATGTCTTTTGGTTGGAGTATTTAATCCATTTACATATAAGGTAATTATCAATATGTATGTCCCTATTACCATTTTCTTAATTATTTGGGGTTTATTATTGTAGGGCTTTTCCTTCTCTTGTGTTTCTTGCCTACATTTGTTGTAATGCTGGTTTGGTGGTGTTGAATTCTCTTAGCTTTTGTTGATCTGTAAAGGTTTTAATTTCTCTGTTAAATCTGAATGAGATCCTTGCTGAGTAGAGTAATTTTGGTTGTAGGTTCTTCTCCTTCATTACTTGAAATATGTCCTGCCACTCCCTTCTGGCTTGTAAAGTTTCTGCTGAAAGATCATCTGTTTACCTTATGGGAATTCCCTTGTGTGTTATTTGTTGTTTTTCCCTTGCTGCTTTTAATATTTGCTCTTTGTATTTAATTTTTGATAGCTTGATTAATATGTGTCTTGGTGTGTTTCTCCTTGGATTTTTCCTGTATGGGACTCTGTGCTTCCTGGACTTGATTAACTATTTCCTTTCCCATATTAGGGAAGTTTTCAACTATAATCTCTTCAAATATTTTCTCAGTCCCTTTCTTTCTTCTTCTTCTTCTGGGACCCCTATAATTCAAATGTTGGTGTGCTTAATGTTGTCCCAGAGGTCTCAGAGCCTGTCCTCATTTCTTTTCATTCTTTTTTCTTTATTCTGCTCTGCAGTAGTTATTTCCACTATTGTATCTTCCAGGTCACTTATCTGTTCTTCTGCCTTAGTTATTCTGCTATTGATCCCATCTAGAGTATTTTTAATTTCATTTATTGTGTTGTTCATCATTGCTTGTTTCCTCTTTAGTTCTTCTAGGTCCTTGTTAAATGTTTTTTGCATTTTGTCTATTCTATTTCCAAGATTTTGGATCACCTTTACTATCATTATTCTGAATTATTTTTCAGGTAGACTGCCTATTTCCTCCTCATTTGTTAAGTCTGGGAGTTTTTGCCTTGCTCCTTCGTCTGCTGTGTGTTTCTCTGTCTTCTCATTTTGCTTAACTTACTGTGTTTTTTGTTCCCTTTTTGTAGGCTTCAAGTTTGTAGTTTCCGTTGCTTTTGATGTCTGTTCCCAGTGGCTAAGGTTGGTTCAGTGGATTGTGTAGGCTTCCTGGTGGATGGGACTAGTGCCTGTGTTCTGGTGTATGAGGCTGGATGTTGTCTTTCTGGTGAGCAGTTCCACGTCTGGTGGTGTGTTTTGGGGTGTCTGTGGCCTTATGATTTTAGGCAGCCTCTGTGCTAGTGGATGGGATTGTGTTCCTGTCTTGCTAGTTGTTTGGCCTAGGGTGTCCATCACTGTAGCTTGCTGGTTGTTGAGTAGAGCTGTGTCTTCTTGTTGAGATGGAGATCTCTGGGAGGTTTTCACTGTTTGATATTACATGGAGCTGGGAAGTCTCTTGTAGACCAGTGTCTCGAACTTGCCTCTCCCACCACAGTGGCACAGCCCTGATACCTGGCTGGAGCACCAAGAACCTGTCCTCAACACAGCTCAGAATAAAAAGGAGAAGAAAAAGAAAGAAGGAAAGAAGTTAAAATAAAATAAAGTTATTAAAAAAGTAATAAGAAAAAAATTAAGTAATACAAAAACAAACAAGCAAACAAACAAAAAACTGGAGAGACAAACCCTAGGAATAATGGTAAAAGCAAAGCTATACAGAGAAAATCTCACACAGAAACATACACATACATACAAAAAGAGAAAAAGGTTAAAAAAAATATATATATATATATGGTTGTCCCAAAATCCACCTCCTCAATTTGGGATGATTCATTTTCTATTTATGTATTCCACAGATGCAGTGTACATCAAGTTGATTGTGGAGATTTAATCCACTGCTCCTGAGGCTGCTGGGAGAAATTTCTCTTTCTCTTCTTTGTTCACTGAGCTTCCGGGTTTCAGCTTTGGATTTGGATGCACCTTTGCGTGTAGGTGGCCTAAGTGTGTCTGTTCTTCGTTCAGACAGCATGGCGTTAAAGGAGCAGATGATTTGAGTGCTCTGGCTCACTCAGGCCAGGGTGAGGGGGGCTTACGGAGTGCAGAGCCAGCCTGCGGTGGCAGATGCTGGCATGACATTTCACCAGCCTGAGCCATGCCGTGCGTTCTCCCAAGGAAGTTGTCCCTGGAACATGGGGCCCTGGCAGTGGTGGGCTGCACAGGCTCCCGAGGGTGATTGTGTGGATAGTGACCTGTGCTTGCACACAGGATTCTTGGTGTTTGCAGCAGCAGCCTTAGCATCTCATGCTCATCTCTGGGGTCCATGCTACTAGCCATGGCTCACACCCGTCTCTGGAGCTCCTTTAAGTGGTGCTCTTATTCCCCTTTCCTCATGCACCAGGAAACAAAGAAGCAAGAAAAAGTCTCTTGTCTCTTTGGCAGCTCCAGACTTTTTCCCGGACTCCTTCCCCACTAGCTGTGGCTCACTAGCCCCCTTCAGGCTGCATTCACTCAGACAACCCCAGTTCTCTCCCTGGGATCTAACCTCCTAAGCTCCCAGCCCCCACCCATCCCGGTAGGTGAGCAGACAGGCCTCTCAGGCTGGTGAGTGCTGTGCTGGAATCTCTCCACTTTGCCATCTGTACCCCTGTTGTTGTGCTCTCCTCCATGGCTCTGAAGCTCTCCCCCCACCTCTGTCATCAGCAGTCTCCACCTGTGAAAGGGCTTCCTAGTGTGTGGAAACCTTTCCTCCTTCACAGCTCCCTCCAACTGGTGCAGGTCCCATCCCTATTCTTTGTCTCTGTTTTTTATTTTTTCCTTTACCCTGCCCAGGTATATGGGGAGTTTTTTTGCCTTTTGGGAGGTCTGAGATCTTCTGCCAGTGTTCAGTAGGTGCTCTGTAGGAGTTGTTCCACATGTAGATGTGTTTCTGATGTATTTGTGGGGAGAAAGGTGATCTCTGCATCTTACTCTTCTGCCATCTTGAAGCTCCTTGGGGCCGCTATTGTCTTGAGGTTACTGTCTGCCCACTGGTGAGTGAGGCTGGTCCTGAGGCTAGAGCCATCTCACTGGTGGACATGACCAGGAATTCTGGGGCTGTTTCCTGCCCACTAGTTGGTGGAGTTTGTTCCTGGACCCTCTGGAGGCCATGGCCCTGTCTACCTAAAATTGTGGACTCAGGGAGTTTTCAGGCAGCCTGTCTGCTGGTAGGTGGGGTCTCTCTCCACCCAGTTAGTTTCTTGGCCTGAGGCAACCCAGAACTGTTGCCTACAGGCTCCTTGGAGGGGGCAGGTCTGGGTCTTGAGGCTAAGCTAGAGGGAGGATTCCAAAATCACACCTGCCAGTATCTACATGGTATAACAAGCTCCCCAAAATTGCTGCTGTCAGGGTCTGTGTCCCCAAGGTGAGCTGCAGTTGCCTCCTGCCTCTCTGGGAGATTCTCCAAGATCAGCAGGTAGGTCTGGTCCAGGCTCCTTTCAAATTAATGGTTCTGCCCTGGGTCTCAGGTTGTGTGAGAATTTGTGTGTGCCTTTTAAGTGTGTGCTCTCTATTTTGGCCAGTCCCCATGTCTCTGAAAGTAAAGTCTGCTGACCTCAAAGCTGAACTTTTGGGACCTCATTTTCCTGGCACAGGACCCCCAGGGCTGAGGAGCACAATGTGGGGCTTGGACTCCTGGCTCCTTGGATAGAACCTCTACAATTGTAACTTTTCTTCTGTTTTGTGGACAGAGGTATGGGTCTCAACTATATTGAGACTTTACCTGTTCTACCCATCTGGTTGTGGGTTTTTTTTTTTTCTTTCTTTTAGATGTCATTATTTTGTCACAAAATAAAATTCCAACTCTGCTAAATCCATGATATATAGAAGCCATCACTACAAACACACACACACACATAAAAATAACTCAAATATATTGAAAATGTTTTAATTGGCAAAAATATTCTAGAAAAAGTCAAAGAAAAAGAAAGGGTCAAAATTGTGACCAAAAAGCTCTAGAAAGAAAAAAAAAATCACTTTTAGCTGCTAAAAGTTAAAATTCACCACAGAATATAACCAATAGAAATATCTATACTCCAAATAGCATAATACTAACACTTTTAAACAAAACACCAAGATATACTAAGAAAAATAAGTAAAAACATTAATAGCAGACTTTGTAATGTTATTCAGAACTTTCAAAGTGGTAATTTTGGGAAATTTTAATTAATGGGTTATTTCCAAGGTCAGAATACAGAACAAACACTAAGAATTGTCAAAGTCCCAGGGCTAGTAACAAGCTTTTACTAACCCTAGATCTAAAGTAACCAGAGATGTAAACCATTTCAAAATGTGGAGACAGGTACTTCCTGGTAGCCAAAGCAATGTCAGTAGCATAGTTACCTTCCTCTTGAATTTTTCTCCTAAAATGTATAAAACATGATGATAGTGGAAAACTAAGGTACAAATATTATATATTGTGAAAAAAGTTACATATTAATGTAAAAATTCTATATGCTGTGACAGAGTAGAAATATTATAATTAATCATGAAAAAGATGAAAGAGAAAACCAAAAGAAATAGAAAAATTCCTTGTTATATAGGCATTAGAGGCATTAGAGGACATTGAAAAAAAACCGATAAATCAGATAGAAACTGTTAAATTAGAAAAAAGGAGGCTAAGATCATTTAGTAAAGGTACAAATACAAATATTACCACTAGAACAAAAATATACACCTCCTTAAATACCACAGGAAAATATTTAATAAATCATGTAAGGAAAGAAATGTAACAAATATTAAAAAAAAAATATGTGTAGAGGCAAAATATTGTTGAGCTCAAACATATAAGTCATTTTGATGAATGTGAACAGGCTCAAGTCATCTAATGAAAAATAATAATTTCATATTTGGTCCATAAAGCAGAACCAAACTGCATGCTCTCTGAAAGAAAAAACACCTAAACTAAATAAACTCAGAAACACTAAAAATAAAGGAATGAGCAGAAGTATACCATAAAAATGGAAACAGATAGAATGGTAGTAGTAATCTTAATAGCAGAAAAGTAGAAATCAAACTGAAAACCTTTAAATGTGAAAAAGAAACTTTTTTTAATGCTAAAACCACAGTCTACAATGAAGATATAATATTTATGAATATTTAAGCACCAAGGAACACAATGAATACCTTTATGAAACAAAAAGTACAGGAGAAATAAGGAGACATAAATATAAACTTTAATAATAGGATACTTTTATACATCATTCAAGAACAAGGCAGATGAAGTGGACAAAAATAAATAAAAATAGAGAAGATAAAATAGTAACCATTAAGAGAGATCTTATGTATATATATTGACCTTTACACCATAATTACAGAGAATACAGATCCTTCTCAATCACCCACAACACAGTCACAAAAACTGATTATAAGGCAAGTTATAAAGAAAATATTAATAATTTCCATAAAGTGGAAATACAAACAACACTCTGATAGAAATGAATAAAATAATAAATTATCAACAAAAACAAAAAAAACCCAAAAGGCCCTTCCAAATGGAAAGCAAAAAAGCTGCTTATTAACCAGCTCTTTAATAAAATGTGGGATACAAACTGAAATTGCAAATTTTTATGAAAAGAATGGCAATGAAAGCACTATAGATCATAACATATGAGATGAATTTAGAGCAGTGATCACAGGAAAATACATAGCATTAAATTCTTTTATCAGTAAAAATGAAAGAATGGTAGTAAAAGACATACATTACCAGCTCAAGAAAAATACTAGAAAAAGAACAAAGCAAACACAAAGAAAGATAAAGAGAATAAAAAATAAATTAATGAAGAGAATAGAAAAATAGACATAATGAATAAATGAAAAATCTGTTATTAAAATTTTGAAAAATTTAGCAAAATAGCAAACCACTAGCTTATTTAATCAAAAAATAAAGGGAGAAAGCAAAAATATGCAAGATGTGAGAAATGGGAAATAACTGTGAAATAAAATTTATATTTTATGGCAGGACAAGAAAAAAGTAAACAAAATTTTTTTCTCTGCCCTTTGGCCTTCTCTCTCCCCCAACACTGTGCATTGTGTATCCGCATTATACATTGACCACAACTTTCCCATCAGCAGGAATACCTGCTCAACCATAAGCAGCAATATTCTCCTAGTATCAATAAGACAACTCCTTAAAGATAGGATTCCTTCTTGAGCTCATAAGGGATCACATGCCACTTAGATCTGGATTATGTAAACTGTCAGTAATATGTCCTTTGAGGTACAGGCCTCTGTCTCAAAAAACTTATATAACTGTGCCTTAACTTCTAAGGGGCAGGAGAGCTCTCAGAGTTTTCTGAGATGCTCTTCCAGGATTATAATCCTCAAATTTGGCTAGAATAAAATTTTCCATTTCTTTCTTAGATCAACTGATTCATTGACATAACTGCTGAAACAAATAGACTTTTAAAAACTGTGGAACTATATTGTAGGCTTTTATGCAAGCAAATTTGAAAGCATAGGTGAAATGGTGTTCAGATAAAAACATACATAATACATGAAAGATATGGGAGCATTATGATCAGGAAAGATTCAATTAAGTAGGACACATATAAATAAGAAAGTAAGTTTAAGGCATGGTACTGTCTTCTAAAACCTTTTTCTGAAATATAAATATATAAATGTATGTTAAGCAGAAAAGTAGTCACACACTCACACCTATCATCCCGTCCCCCCACCCCCTCAACTAAACAGTATATTCAACATCAACCTATAATCCAGTCTGGGTTCTGAATATCTATTTGACCCTTTTTATGCTGCAATGTATCCCTACATTCCCCTTTCACCTTTTCTACTGCAAGATAGATGAAAGTACACACAAAATATTGTAATGAAGATCTATTGAAGAATGGGATGGATTCACCTTGCAAATATGCAAAGCATTAATGACAACTTATGTGAAATTCCCTAAAGGCTGTTCATTAAGCCCCAACCAGGCATCCTGCTGTGGCTCCTCTGAAAGAGATGACAGGGCACTGAGTCCTACAAATGGGACTCCCACTGGGAAGGAAGGACATTCAAACTGACTCTGTACCCTCAGGGTAGGTGTCCCATGAAAAACCCCATGAGGGGGCTTGACTTTCACATCTGAGTGGTATGAATATATTTGCCTTTCATTTCCATGTTAGTCAGCCTACAGCAGTCTAATTACCACTTTCTAAAGACACTGTATAATACTGATGGTGATTAATATTTGATGAAAATCTATTGACCAAAATGAAGTGAATCCTTGAATATAACTGATAATTATTAAATCATTACTAATATTTACTGAGCAGTTATTGTGTGCAAGACACTTTAAGTGCTTTATTTCTATTATCTCATTCAATCTTCACACAATTTTATTAGGAAACTGAAACACGATTTGTATTGGTTCATTTCATGTTTTTAAGTAGATGACAGATTTTTATCTTAAAGGATATTCAGGATAACTCTAAGTTTATTTGTGACTCAACCTACCATCCTGATGATTATTTTTTCTGACATTTTATATCATAATTATTTACAGGGATTCATGGAATTTGTAAAGAGGTGTCACAGTCCTGTGATTATATTGAGCACACATTATAGGTCATGGGGCCACTGATACCTGTTTCCCAAAGGATGAATATTTGGCAATGTGTAACCCATGTTCCACGGAGTGATGATGACTTTTTTTCTCTTATTCTGATACTAAAATATATCACGATTTATGAAAGACAAATGCTCACTGGATAAGAAGATAAAAAGAACAAGAGAGTCTTCCCAGGTCTAATTCAAAGGATAGCAGGAAAATCAAGGCCCCTTAGCTACAGGTTTGTTCAGTTTTATGATTAAGGATAAAAGGTGAAAGAGTGAGGGGATTGTTCATTTTTTCTATGAAACATAAAAAAGATATAGGTGTTTATAATTTTAGGCCAATTTAATATTGAAAAAAACTCTTTATTATTGCTCTTACATGTTTTTATCTCCCACACAGTTTAGCATACTGCATCTTATGTTAATGAAAAACTACAACAGAGTAAGCATTATATTTGACTGGTATTTTTTTTTTTTTGTACTTTCACCCAATATTCAATAAATCTTTACTTTGAATTTTATATATACCTAAACATTTTGAAAGGTCTCTGCTTAAAGTCTAGAAGAAGGAGGAAAAATAATGCATGTCAACCTTAGTTACATACAAGTGGAGCAGACAAGAACTTCCCATTGTTGATTAAGATCATGTTTTGTTTAACTACACTATAATATGAGTATAGTGTTCAGAAAGGTTCTAGTGTAACCAAGCCTTTGTGAAAGTTGACTAGAAACAATAGGGAGGGTATGAATGTCCTTGAAGGGGTACATCTTAATATTTCAGAGTCATCTCTGGTTGGAGCCACTGCAGTTTGGCAATATAACAAGATAGAAAGAATATAGGGTTACAGCCTAGCTCTTCTCATAGTACCCATGACTTGAGCAAGTTATTGAATCTTTCTGATGCTCAGTCCCTTCCTCTCTATAATAGGGTTTTGATGTCCACATTACCTGCATTGTGTTTTAGGAATTAAATGAGCTAATGTCTATAATGTATTTAGCACAGTGACTGATGTAAGTGTGCATTGAAGTAAGTCTATACTTAAAAATCAATAGTAAGATGATACAGTGTTTTTCTAAAAGGCTTGTGAAGCTTGTGGTGGGGGGGCGGGGCAGGGGGAACTCAGAAATGCTAAACACCAGGAACATTGTCATTACAGTGAACATTTACCACAGACTTAATGTATGTGACTTTGGGGGTCCTGCTAAATTCAGTAGTTCCATACATTCTACTATGCACTTTTATTTATTTACAGATTTATTTACTCATAGCAAAAAAGGTATGTGTAGCATTGCCTGGTGTACATAGAAGGTTACTTTTGATGGATCTCACTCCATCAGGCATGTAACAACTGTCTCACTTAGTCTTACTGTTTCCTGGTCACTTGTGTCTACAGTCACAGCTATAGAAAATAACACAGTGGATCTCATTTTTAAATTGTTTCTATGATTTTTCAGCTGATAGAGATTATTTTTAAATTTCTTTCTCCACACATAATAAAAAAGGAAGAAGGAATTGTGGTGACTGTTCAAATCAACCACAGGTGCTATGTGTGTGTGTTTGTGTTTCTTCGTGAATGTGTTTGTTGGGGTTGAAAGGAGCATTAAGGTAAAAAAGGGAACAATAAAGGGGTTTCGTGGCAGTACAAAATTCAATAAATCTCAAAAATACTGAATGAGATTCTCTTTGTCATCTCTCTAACTAATGAGTTCAGACACCCTTTATCAGAGCTATATTCCAGCATATATAGCTTCATCAGAGCTATAGACCCTGGGTTTCCTGGGATCCAGGGTGTCCTAAGAGCATCTTCTTTCAGTGAAGGAATTTCTTGGGAGAAATTTTGTTTTGAAGAATCATTACAGCCTAGATATCTGCTCTTCATTCTGTATCTTTTCAGTTTAATCAAAAAAGTTTTCCCTGGGCAAAAAATGATGACAGTTTATATTCATTTTCAGCAACAGTGGAGAGTTATTAGTTCATGTAGTCCTGATCTAAAACTGAATTCTCCTTTACCTTTTAACCAAGCGGAGCTAGAGAGGAGCACATACTTCTTCAAGGTCTTTGTGACCTTGACCAGTGATTCTAAAACTTTATTTTGCCTAAAAATTAATAATGAAACTTGCTATGATTCCAGTTCTAATTTAGCAGACAGGGGGTTGTGCCTGAGATTCTACATTTCTAAAAATCTCCCAGATGGTACTGATGATGTTGGTCCTAGACCTACACATTAAGCTATAAGACTCTAAGCCAGGAGTTGATAAACCTTTTCTGTGAAAAAAAAAAAAAAAAAAAAA
>NW_020174918.1:2282986-2392744 GCF_003031525.2 Neophocaena asiaeorientalis asiaeorientalis | reverse complement strand
TTGTAAAAAAAAAAAAAAAAAAAAAAAGATAGTAAGTATGTTAGGTTTTGTTATAACTACTCAACTCTGCTGTTGTAGCACAAAGGTAACCACAAATATTACATAAACCAAATGGTGTGGCTGCATTCCAATAAAACTCTAGCACTGAAATTTGAATTTTATGTAATTTTCATTTATCAGGAAATAATATTTGGGGGGGATTTTTTAAAACTTTAAAAATGTGAAAACCACTCTTAGTTTGTGAGCCATACAGAAACACTCAGTGCATCAGATATGGCCTGTGGGCTGAAGTTTGCTACTACCTGACCTAGACAGCAGTCTTGTCCTATAACTAGGACTTAACTTGTCTGTTACTATGAGACAGACTTTCTCTCTACCTCCTGGTTTAGAAAGTAACACATTCATAGGGAAATCTGTGTTTTTCCTGAAAGAGAATTATTTAATTTACAGCCTTTGACCTGAGTCTGCCACACTAAAGCTGGATGTACCTAGCCCTATTTCACAGACAGAGTAAGCAGGGGTACCTCTTTATTCAGGGACTTTAAGTTTATTAGGAGTTTGGTTACACCAAAATTGGAATCTACTTTACCATCTATTTCGGGAGAAGCTAGAATGTTATATCTTTTGTTAAATCTCTAGTGATATCTCAGCCTGAAATTATTAAAAAATTTCACGAATTAGACAATCTGTTTCAATGGTAGAATTTAATATTTCCCCTCCTGGTGCCAATGGATTTAGAAAGAATCCACAAAAGAAACTTATTTTGGGAAAGTATTTCTCCAACTTTTTCGCTGATTTATCTATGTCAGCACAGAGAAAATGATGTGTGTACCCAGGGCTCTGGGATCTAGATTTAACTGGCCCATAGCAAGTGTGAACTTTCTTTGAAGTCTCCCCTTTTATATTATAAATGCATGCACCTCTTGAATTTTATTCCATAATATATTGGTGTTTGTTATAATATAAAAATGTTTAAAATTACTTCTCACTTCATTTTCTTAAATTTTTTATGCTAAAAATTGAGAGTCCCAGGAAGTTGGTCAATGTTTACTGTATTGATTCACATATTCTTTCTGACACACTGGTGTGTGTACACCAGTTTGAGAATTTTTCAACTTAGCAAGGGTCCACAATTTTCCCTGGCAGGGTGCTAGACTCCAAATACCTATCCCTTCCATCTTCTATCGGCTCCCCACCCCAACCACCAAGCCCTCTGCCATACGATATAAGGGCACATGCATCACAAAGTTCATTAAGGATTTTTTAGTTAATTAGTTGACACAGTGCAAAGTTGCCTTGGTGTGATTATCGCTTGAACTTCATTTCTCTGTTCACAGGCTTTTTATTGTTCTTCACATCAAGTTAGCAATGGGGTATCTTTAATATATATAATAATACTATATGTAAAATACAATGGGTCAGAATGACCTGACTGCATTAATAACCATAACCCAGTACATACTCTGTCTCCATATGCCTTCAATTTCTCTCATACTGCATTTTATTGAAAACATGTGCTTACATTTGTATGGATTGCTTTTAATAACAAATTAATGCATCTTATCAAGTAGATATGGTTGAAAATCAGTGGTCTGATGATGTTTTAATGTTTGTCTCTCCTCATCTTCTTCATGGAAATCATTTATTCAAACTCCTGACATCCTAAAAATGTGAAAATTATGAGCAAATCCACCACTATAAGTGCTGCCCTAATTTTCAAGTTTCACTTTTTTCAGGTAACGAGGTCTGGGAAAAAGCACAGAGAAATGTATTGGGTTGGCTGAAAAGTTTATCCATTTCATACATATTACTGTATATATGTCAATCCCAATCTCCCAATTCATCCCACCACCATCACCACACCACCACCTTTTACCCCTTGGTGTCCACACTTTTCTTCTTTACATCTGTGTCTCTATTTCTGCCTTGCAAACCAGTTCATCTGTACCATTTTTCTAGATTCCACAGATATGCATTAATACACAATATTTGTTTTTCTCTTTCTGACTTACTTCACTCTGTATGACAGTCTCTAGGTCCATCCACGTCTCTAAAAATGACCCAATTTCATTCCTTTTTTATGGCTGAGTTGTATTCCATTGTATATAGGTACCACTTCCTTATCCATTCATCTGTCAATGCACATTTAGGTTGCTTCAATGAAGTGGCTACTGTAAATAATGTTGCAATGAACATTGGGGTGCATGTGTCTTTTTGAATTAAGGTTTTCTTTCTGTATATGCTCACTAGTGGGTTCGTTGCATCTTATGGTAATTCTGTATTTCATTTTTATAAGGAATCTCCATAGTGTTATCCATAGTGGCTGTATCAATTTACTTTCCCACCAACAATGCAAGAGCGTTCCCTTTTCTCCACACCATCCCCAGCATTTTTTGCTTGTAGATTTTCTGATGATGCCCATTCTAACTGGTGTGAGGTGATACCTCATTGTGCTTTGATTTACATTTCTCTAATAATTAGTGTTGTTGAAGAGCTTTCTATGTGCCTCTTGGCCATCTGTATATCTTCTTTGGAGAAATGTGTTTAGGTCTTCTGCCCATTTTTATTATTGGGTTGTTTGTTTTTTTAATATTGAGCAGCATAGGCTGTTTATACATTTTGGAGATGAATCCTTTGTCCGTTGACTCATTTGCAGATATTTTCTCCCATTATGAGGGTTGTCTTTTTGTCTTGTTTATAGTTTCCTTTGCTGTGCAAAAGTTTTAAGTTTCATTAGGTCCCTTTGGTTTATTTTGTTTTTATTTTCATTACTGTAGGAGGTGGGTCAAAAAAGATCTTTCTGTAATTTATGTCAAAAAATGATTTTCCTATGTTTTCCTCTAAGAGATTTATAGTGTCTGGTCTTACATTTAGGTCTTTAATCCATTTTGAGTTCATTTTTGTATATGGTGTTAAGGAGAGCTCAAATTTCATTCTTTTACATGTAGCTGTCCACTTTTCCCCACACCACTTATTGAAGATACTGTCTTTTCTCCATTGCATATCCTTGCCTCCTTTGTCATAGATTAGTTGACCACAGGTGTGTGGTTTTATCTCTGGGCTTTCTAACCTGTTCCATTGATCTGTACTTCTGTTTGGGGGGCAGTACCACATTGTCTTGATTACTGTAGCTTTGTAGGATAGTCTGAAGTCAGGAAGTCTGATTCCTCCAGCTCCATTTTTTTTTTTTTTTCCCTCAAGATTGCTATTTGGGGTCTTTTGTGTCTCCAAACAAATTTTAAGATTTTTTGTTCTAATTCTGTAAAAAATGCCAATGGTAATTTGATAGGGATTGGATTGAATCTGTAGACTGCTTTGGGTAGTATAGTCATTTTCACAATATTCATTCTTCCAATCCAAGAAAATGGGATATCTCTCCATCTGTTTGTGTCATCTTTGATTTCTTTCATCAGTGTCTTATTATTTTCTGAGTACAAGTCTTTTACCTCTATTGGTAGGTTTATTCCTAGGTATTTTATTCGTTTTGTTGAAATTGTGAATGGGATTGTTTGCTTAATTTCTCTTTCTGATCTTTCATTGTTAGTGTATAGGAATGAAAGCAATTTCTGTGCATTAATTTTGTAGCCTGAAACTATACCAAATTCATTGATTAGTTCTAATAGTTTTCTGGTGGCATCTTTACAATTATCTATGGATAGTATCATGTCATCTGCAAACAGTGACAGTTTTACTTATTCTTTTCCAATTTGTATTCCTTTTTCTTCTCTGATTTCATGGCTAACACTTCCAAAGCTATGTTGAAAAATAGTAGTGAGAGTGGACATCCTTGTGTTCTCCTGATCTTAGAGGAAACGTTTTCAGTTTTTCACCATTGAGAATCATGTTTGCAGTGGGTTTGTCATATACGGCCTTTATTATGTTGAGATAGGTTCCCTCTCTGCCCACTTTCTGGAAAGTTTTTATCATAAATCAGTGTTGAATTTTGTCAAAAGCTTTTTCTGCATCTATGGAGATGATCAGATGTTTTTTTGTTCTTCAATTTGTTAATATGATGTATCACATTGACTGATTTGTGTATATTGAAGAATCTTTCATCCTGGGGATAAATCCCTCTTGATCGTGGTGTATGATCATTTTAATATGTTGTTGGATTCTGTTTGCTAGTATTTTGTTGAGGATTTTTGCATCTATATTCATCAGTGATATTGGTCTGTAATTTTCTTTTTTTGTAGTATTTTTGTCTGTTTTTGGTATCAGGGTGATGGTGGCTTCGTAGAATGAGTTTGGGAGTGTTCCCTTCTCTGCAATTTTTTTTTGAAGAGTTTGAAAAGGATGGTTGTTAGCTCTTCTCTAATTGTTTGATAGAATTCACCTGTGAATCCTGGTCCTGGGCTTTTGTTTGTTGGAAGATTTTTTAACTTCAATTTCATTACTTTTGATTGGTCTGTTCATATTTTATATTTCTTCCTGGTTCAGTCTTGGAAGCTTATACGTTTCTTAGAAGTTGTACATTTCTTCCAGAATATCCATTTTCTTGGCACAGAGTTGCTTGTAGTAGTCTCTTATGATGATTTGTATTTCTGTGGTGTCCACTGTAATTTCTTTTTCATTTCTAATTTTATTTATTTTCATCCTATCCCTCTTTTTCTTGATGAGTCTGGCTAAAGGTTTATCAAGTTTTTTTATCTTCTCAAAGAACAAGCTTTTAGTTTTATTGATCTTTGCTATTGTTTTCTTTGTTTCTATTTCATTTATTTCTGCTCTGATCTTTGTGATTTATTTCCTTCTTCTAACTTTGGGTTTTGTTTGTCCTTCTTTCTCTAGCTCCTTTAGGTGTAAGGTTAGATTGCTTATTTGAGAGTTTGTTTATTTCTTGAGGTAGGATGGTATAGCTATAAACATTCCTCTTAGAACTGCTTTTGCTGCATCCCATAGGTTTTGGGTCATTGTGTTTTCACTGTCATTTGTTTCTAGGTATTTTTTGATTTCTGCTTTGATTTACTCAGTGATCTCTTTGTTATTTAGTAAAGTATTGTTTAGCTTCCATGTGTTTGTGTTTTTTACGGTTTTTTCCTTATACTTGATTTCTAATCTCATAGTGTTGTGGTCAGAAAAGATGCTTAATATGATTTCAATTTTCTTAAATTTACTGAGTTTTGATTTTTGACCCAAGATGTGATCTATCCTGGAGAATGTTCCATGTGCACTTGAGAAGAAAGTGTAATCTGCTGTTTTTGCATAGAATGTCCTATAAGTATAAATTAAATCTATCTGGTCTATTGTGTCATTTAAAACTTGTGTTTCCTTATTAATTTTCTATCTGTATGATTTGTCCATTGGTGTAAGTGAGGTGTTAAAGTCCCCCACTATTATTGTGTTACTGTGTATTTCTTCTTTTCTAGCTGTTAGTGTTTCCCTTATGTATTGAGGTTTTCCTATGTTGGGTGCATATATATTTACAATTGTTATATCTTTTTGAATTGATCCCTTGATCATTATGTACTGTTCTTCATTTTTTCTTGTACTATTATTGTGTTACTGTGTATTTCTTCTTTTCTAGCTGTTAGTGTTTCCCTTATGTATTGAGGTTTTCCTATGTTGGGTGCATATATATTTACAATTGTTATATCTTTTTGAATTAATCCCTTGATCATTATGTACTGTTCTTCATTTTTTCTTGTAACATTCTTTACCTTAAAGTCTATTTTATCTGATATGGGTTTTGCTACTCCAGCTTACTTTTGATTTCCATTTACATGGAATATCTTTTTCCATCCCCTCACTTTCAGTCTGCATGTGTCCCTAGGTCTGAAGTGGGTCTCTTGTAGACAGCATATATACAGGTCTTGTTTTTGTATCCATTCAGAAGGTTGTGTCTTTTGGAGCATTTAATCCATTTACAATTCATGTAATTATCAATATCTATGTTCCTATTACCATTTTCTTAATTGTTTTGGGTTTGTTTTTGTAGGTGCTTTTCTTCTTTTGTGTTTCCCACTAGAGAAGTTCCTTTAGCATTTGTTGTAGAACTCATTTGGTGGTGCTGAATTTTCTTAGCTTTTGCTTGTGTGTAAAGCTCTTCATTTCTCCATCAAATCTGAACAAGAACCTTGCTGGGTAGAGTTATTTTGGTTGTAGATTCTTCTGTTTCAGCACTTTAAGTATATCCTTCCACTCCCTTTTGACTTGTAGTGTTTCTGCTGAGAAATCAGCTGTTAACCTTATGGGAGTTCCCTTGTATGTTATTTGTCATTTTTCCCTAGTTAACTTTAATAATTCTTCTTTGCCTTTAATTTTGTCAATTTGATTACTATGTGTCTTGGCATGTTTCTCTTTGGTTTTACCCTGCCTGGGACTCTCTGAGCTTCCTGGATTTGGGTGGCTATTTCCTTTCCCATGTTAGGGAAGTTTTCAACTATAATCTCTTTAAATATTTCTTGTGTCCTTTCTAGCTCTCTTCTCCTTCTGGCACACTAATAATGTGAATGTTGGTGCATTTAATGTTGTCCCAGAGTAGTCTTAGGCTGTCTTCATTTCTTTTCTTTCTTTTTTCTTTATTCTGTTCTATGGCAGTGAATTACACCATTCTCTCTTCCAGGTTACTTATCTGTTCTTCTGCCTCAGTTATTCTACTATTGATTCTTTCTAGTGTATTTTTCATTTCAATTATTGTATTGTTCATCTCTGTTTTTTTTGTTGTTTGTTTGTTTTTGTTTTGTTTGTGGTATGCAGACCTCTCACTGTTGTGGCCTCTCCCACTGCAGAGCACAGGCTCTGGACATGCAGGCTCACCAGCCATGGCTCACAGGCCCAGCCACTCTGCGGCATGTGGGATCTTCCCAGACCAGAGCACGAACCCGTGTCCCCTGCATTGGCAGGTGGACTCTCAGCCACTGCGCCACCAGGGAAGCCCTGTTTGTTTGTTCTTTAATTCTTCTAGGTCTTTTTAAACATTTCTTGCATCTTCCCAATCTTTTCCTCCATTATTTTTCTGAGGTCTTATATCATCTTCTCTATCATTATTCTGAATTCTTTCTCTGGAATGTTGCCTATCTCCACTTCATTTAGTTGTTTTTTCTGGGATTTTATCTTGTTCCTTCACCTAGTACATTGTCCTCTGCCTTTTCATCTTGTCTGTCTTTCTGTGAATGTGGTTTTCGTTCCACAGGCTGCAGGGTTGTAGCTCTTCTTGCTTCTGCTGTCTGCCCTCTAGTGGTTGAAGTTATCTAAAAGGCTTGTGCAAGCTTCCTGTTTGGAGGGACTGTTGGTGGGTAGAGCTGAGTCTTGTTCTAGTGGGTAGAGCTCAGTAAAACTTTAATCCACTTGTTGGCTGGTGGGTGGGGCTGAGTTTCCTGCCTGTTGGTTTTTGGCCTGAGGTGACCCAGCACTAGAGCTTACCTGGGATCTTTAGTGGGGCTAATGGCTGACTCTGGTAGGGCTCACACCAAGAGTACTTCCTAGAACTTCTGCTGACAGTGTCCTTTTCCCTGGGGTGAGCCACAGTCTCCCCCCGCCTCTGCAGGAGATCCTCCAACTCTGGCAGGCAGGTCTGGTTCAGTCTTCTATGGGGTCACTGCTGCTTCCCCTGGGTCCTGATGCACACATTACCTTGTACATGCCCTCCAAGAGTTCATTCTCTGTTTCCCCCAGTCCCATTGAAGTCCTGCAATCAAATCCTGTTCGACTTCAAAGTCTGATTTTCTGAGAATTCCTCCTCCTGCTCCAGGGTCTGCAGGTTGGGAAGATTGACGTAGGGCTCAGAACCTTCACTCCAGTGGGTGGACTTCTGTGGTATAATTGTTCTGCAGTTTGTGAGTCACCCACCCAGCTGTTATAGGATTTGATTTTATTGTGATTGCACCTCTCCTACTGTGGCTTCTCCTTTGTCTTTGGATGTGGGTTATCTTTTTTGGTGAGTTCCAGTGTCTTCCTATCAATGACTGTTCAGCAATTAGTTGTGATTCTGGTGCTCTCACTAGAGGGAGTGAGCACACATCCTTCTACTCCACAATCTTGAAACAATCTCCATAGATTTTTTAAAGCAATCTCTACAAAAGTTTTCAGTATTCTTAATTGGTATGAAGATACATATCATTACTCTACTATCTGACCCTCACAGAACTCAAAGAATGTATTTTTGAATGACTGTTGGTAATCACAAGGGAACAAGAAGAGGAGCAGAAATTGGCATTCATTACTAAAGGTGATGGTCTCTCCAGATGATGTGTTCTAGGAAGTATTTACTAGGTTGTTTAGTGAGGATAAGTAATCATCCCCCTCCCACCTTCTATGAGAAGCACGATCATTCCAACAAATGGAATTTGAAAAAAAGGCATACAGTTACTGAACAGGCTGGTAATCTCAGTGGTGCCAAGAGAGTGAGTCATATTTTTAAGTTTTTTGCACCGAACTGTTCAGTTTCAGAGTTAATACCTTCTTAACTCTTGCACCTTAGCTGGCTCACTCTCCTCATCCTAGCTCCAGTTGTGATCTCAATATACTTGCCATCTAGAATATATATCTCTGTACAAGGAAGGAGATAGACTGGGGGAGGGTTCAAGACAGTGGAATTGGAAGATCCTGAATTCACCTACTCCCATGGACACAACAAATCTACAACTGCATATGTAGTCATTTCCTCTGAAATGGACCTGGAAACTAGATGAACAAAGTCTACAACAAAGCTTAAAAGGACTGCATTGAGACAGGTAAGAGAGGCAGAGATATTGTTTCACCAAAGATAAAACCTACACCCTAACTGTGGTGACTTATAATCAGGAATGATCACAAAGTACAGTTTTTTTTCCCCCCCTGAGGAACAAGGGATTTGAACTCCACTTTAGGCACCCAAACCTGTAAATACTGAACAGGAGAGACAGACCCCCCCCCCCCAAACAACTGGCTTTTAAAACCAATGGAGAATACATTCAGGAAAACTATAGAATTTCAGGGAATGGAAAACATGTTCTTAAAGGGTTCACACAAACACAGACCTCACTCAACATGAAAGCCAGTATAAAAACACCATATCAAAAAGCTCATGAACAATGGTGAAGGGGACCCACTTAATAATCTTGAAGCTTCTTCCAGAAAGGCAAGAATCAGCTGGGATGCTCCCCAGGAACTGAGACCCTTATGGGAGTAATTTTTGCAACCTCAGGCTACCGTTGTTAATGGTGGTGCTTGTGGGCGCCATTTTGGAATTCTCCATCTAACCTGCTAGCGCCAATGGGCAAGCCCACTGAGAGCCCTGCTCAGCCATGCACCTTGGCTGAGTCTCCTCATTGGCTGGGCAATAGTCCCACACACCAGCATGTCACAGCCTATGTGGCTGTGCCACATGGCTGGGCTGGGGGCTACTCTGACTGACCAGTGCACTGAATCAGTCATCATGCAGCGCAGCTCCCATCTACCAGTGCACCATATCAACAGCCACAGCTCCACCATAAAGGGAAGGCAATGAAGCCCACATACTTGACACCTCTTGAGTACCTGGCTCTAATAATCAGGTTGGATTGCCTCACAGGACATCTATGTAAGGTCACTTCTCCATGGCTGCAAAAGGTAGCTGATTTACCTAATACTTAGAAACAAATAGAGATTTGGGCAAAATGAAGAGACAGAAGAATATGTTCCAATTGAAAGAATAAGACAAAATATCGGAAAAAGAACTAAATTAAACAGAGATAAGCAATCTATATGATGAAGAATTAAAAGTAATGACCATAAAGTGGCTTGGGAGAAGTTCACAATGAGAACTTCAACAGAGACAGAAAATATAAGAAAGTACCAAATGGAAACTCTAACTGAAAATACATTAGAAGGAGTCAACACTAGACTGAATGAGGTAGAAAAATATACCCATAAAATGTAAGACAAAGCAATAGGACTCACTCATAGTAGCAAAATGTAAAAAGAGCTTACAAAATAAAGATACCCTTCCCTAGACCTTTGATACAACATCAAATGGAATAACATTTGCATTATAGGGGTCCAGAAAAAGAAGAGAGAGAGAAAGGGCCAGAAAAATTATTTGAATAAATAGTGTCTGAAAAGTTCCTGAACCTGGGGAAGGAAACAGACATCCAGGTCCAGGAAGCCCAGAGAGTTCCAAATAAGATGAACCCAAAGGTACATACACCAAGAAACATTATAATTAAAATAGAAAAATTTAAATATAAAGATAGAATTCTCAAGGTAGCAAGAGTAAAACAACTTGCTACATACAAGGGAAACCTCTTAAAGCTAAAAGCAAATATTTTAGCACAAACTTTAAAGGACAAAAGAAATTGGCATGACTTCCAGTCATAAATTCTCTACCCTGCAATATTATCATTCATAATTTAAGGACAGATTAAAATTTTCCCAGATAAAAAAAAGCTAAAGGAGTTCATCATCATTAAACTGGTCCTACAGGAAACATTAACAGAACTTCTTTAAGCTGAAAAAATACAGCATTAATTAATAATAACAAAACTTACAAAAGTAAAATTCTTACTGGAAAAGGTAAATATATAAAAAAGGTGGTGGATCCATCACTTACAAAACTAGAATGAAGGTTAAAAACAAAAGCAGTAAAGTTAACTAAAATTGCAATAATTAGTTAAGGAATGCATAAAATGAAAAATATTTTTAAAAGTCACCAAAATTATAAAACATGGAGAAGGGAGTAAATGCAGACTGCTTTAGAATGTGTGAAAATTTAAGTTGATACCAATTTAAAACAGACTGCCATTTACAAAGGATATTATATGTAGACATTATAGTAACCACAAAAACAAAAACAAAAAAACCCCACCTCATATCCCAAAGAACATGAGAAAGGAATCTAGACATAACACTAAAGAAAACTACAAAACACAAAGGAAGAGAGAAAGAAGAACAGTTAGAATCTACAAAAACAGCCAGAAAACAATGAACAATATGGCACAAGCACATAACTATCAATAATTATGTTAACTATAAATGGAACAAATTCACTAATCAAAAGACATAGAGTAGCTGAATAGATTTATTTTTTAAAAGACCAATATATATACCTACAAGAGATTCACTTTAAAAGTAAGGAAAAACAGAAACTAAAAGTAAAGGGCTGGGAAAAGTTATTCCATGGAAATGGAAATGAAAAGAAAGCTGAAGTACCTCTATTCATATCAGATAAAATATAACCTATAACAAAGACTGTTATAAAAAACAAAGAAATATATTATATAATGATAAAGGAGTCAGCCCAGCAAGAAGATATAACATTTAAAAACGTATATGCACCCAACAAAAGGGTACCAAAATATATAAAGTAACTATTAATGGACTTAAGAGAAATCTTTAAAGCAATACAATAACAGTATTCGACTTTAACATCACCCTTCCATCAATGGGTAAATCATTCAGAGAGAAAATCAATAAGGAAACACTGAACATAAATGACACATTAGAACAGAGTAACTTAATAGATATATACAGAACATTACATATAAAATCAGCACAGTACATTCTTCTCAGAAGCACATGAGACATTCTCAAGGAGAAACCAAATGTTGGGGCACAAAGTAAATTTCAATAAATTTAGGCTATTGGAAATACATCAAGCATCTTCTTGACCACATTGGTATAAAACCAGAAATCAACCACAAGAGAAAAAAAAATGAGAAAAACTACAAAAATATGGTGATTAAACAACATATTACTAAAAAAATTGGGTGATTGAAGAAATAAAATTAGCTAGATTAACAAAGATAAGTAAGAGAGCTTAAATAAATAGAATAGAAAATGAAAGAGGAGAGGTTACAACTGATACCACAGAAATACAAAGCATCATGAGACCACTATGTACAATTATATGCCAACAAAGGGGACAACCTAGAAGAAATAGACAAATTCTTATACAACCTTCCAAGATTGAATCATAAAGAAATAGAAAATTTGAATAGATTAGTTACTAGTAAGGAGATTGAAAGAGAAATAAAAAATCCCCAACAAATAAAAACCCATGAACAAATGGCTTCACTGGTGAATCCTATCCTACAAAACCTTCAAAAAATATATAATACTTATCTTTCTCAAGCTCTTCCAAAAAAATTGAAGAAGCAGGAAACTTTCCAAACACATTTTATGAATCCAGCATTACCCTGACAACCAAAACCAGACAAGGACACAACAAAAACATAAAATTACAGGCCAATATTTTTGATGAACATAGATGTAAAACTCTTCAACAAATTATTAGCAAACAGAATCCAGGAGTACATTAAAATGATCATACACTATGATCAAGTAGGATTTGTCTCAGATACAAGGATGGTTCAACATTTGCAAATCAATCAACATGATACAGCATATTAACAAAATAAAGAGTAAAAAAACATATGATCATATTGATAGATGAAGACAAAGCATTTGACAAAATTCAATTTGTGATAAGAACTCTCAACAAAGTGAATATAGAGGGAACATACTTCAGTTTAATAAATATATAACAAATCCACAGCTAACATCATACTCAATGGTGAAAACCTGAAAGCTTTTCTTATAAGACCTGGAATAGGACAGAGGATGCCTAGTTTTATCCAACATAGTATTGGAAGTCCTAGTCACAACAATTAAGGAAGAAGAACAAATAAAAGCCCAAAAAAAAAAAAAAAAAAAAAAGGAAAGGAAAACTAAAACTGTCACTATTTGCAGTTGCCATGCTATTACATTTAGAAACCCCTAAAGACTCCTCCAGAAAACTATTAGAACTCAGTAAATAAATGAATTCAGTAAAGTTGCAGGATATGAAATCAATATACAGAAGTTTGTGTTGTGTTTCTATACACTGTTGTGTTTCTATACACTAATAACAAACTATTAGAAAAAGAAATTAAGAAAACAATCTCATTTACAATTGCATCAAAAAGAATAAAATACCTATGGGCTTCCCTGTTGGCGCAGTGGTTGAGAGTCCGCCTGCCGATGCAGGGGACCCGGGTTCGTGCCCTGATCTGGGAAGATCCCACATGCCGCAGAGCAGTTGGGCCCATGAGCCATGGCCACTGAGCCTGCACATCCAGAGCCTGTGCTCCACAATGGGAGAGGCCACAACAGTGAGAGGCCTGCATACTGCAAAAAATAAAATAAAATACCTAGGAATTAATTTAACCAAGGAGGTTAAAGACCTATAAACTGAAAATTATAAGACACTGATGAAAGAAATCAAATAAGACACAAATAAATGGGAAGATATTCTGTGCTCATGGATTAGAAGAATTAATATTGTTAAAATGTCCATACTACTAAAAGCAAACTGCAGGTTCAATGTAAACCATATCAAAATTCCAAAGCCATATTTCACAGAACTAGAAAAAATAATTCTATTTTTTTATGGAAACACAAAATATCCCAAATAACCAAAATAATTTTGTGAAAGAAGAACAAAGTTGAAGGTCATGCACCCTGATTTCAAACTATACTACAAAGCTATAGTAATAAAAAAAGCATGGTAGTCACACAAAAAAAGACACACATATCAATATAACAGAACTGAGAGGCCAGAAATAAATACACAAATATATGGACTATTAGTTTATAACAAAGGAGCAAGGAAGATACAAGTGAAGGGACAGTATCTTCAATAACTGGTATTGGGAAAACTGAACAGCCACATACAAAATAATGAAACTGTACCACTATTTTACACTAAACACAAAAATTACTTCAACATGGATCAAAGACTTGAATGTAAGATCTGAAACCATATTATTCCTAGAAGAAAACAGGCAACAACCTCATTGACACCTGTCTTAGTGATGTGTTTGTGGATCTAACTCAAAGGGAAGAGAAATAGAAGTGAAAATAAACAAATGAAACTACATCAAACCAAAAAACTTCTGAACAATAAAGGAAACCATCATCTAAATGAAAAGCAACCTACTAAGTGGGAGAATATATTTGCAAATTATATATCTAATAACAGGTTTTTATCCACAATACATAAAGAACTCATACAACTAAACAACAAAAATGAAACAACCTAATTAAAAAATGGGCAGAGGACCTGAATAAATATTTTTACAAAGAAAACATACAGATAACCAACAGGCATGAGAAAAAAAAAATACTTGACCTCACTAATTATTAGAGAAATGCAAATAAAAACCACAATGAGATATCACTTTACACCTCTTAGAATGCTTATTATTGAAAAGACAAGAAATAATGAATGTTGAAGGGGATATGGAGAAAAGGGGATTCTCATAAACTATTGGTGTAACTATAAATTGGTACAGCCTCTATAAAACACAATATGGAGGTTCCTCAAATAATTAAGGGTAAAACTACCATATGATGCAGCAATTCCACTTCTAGATATTTATCCAAACAACATTAAAACAATAATTTGAAAACTATATTGTAACATTATTTACAATAGCGAAGATATGGAAACAATTGTCCATCAGTGTCCATTGATGGATGGACGCATAAAGAAGATGTGGTGTGTATACACATGCACACACACACACACACAGAATAGAATATTACTCAACTATTTTTATTTTTTTTACATCTTTATTACAGTTACCCTCCCTATCCCACCCCCCAGGCAGTCACAAAGCAACAACCTGATCTCTCTGTGCTATGTGGCTGCTTCCCACTAGCTATCTACATTACGTTTGGTAGTGTATATATGTCCATGCCACTCTCTCGCTTTGTCACAGCTTACCATTCCCACTCCCATTATCCGCAAGTCCATTCTCTAGTAGGTCTGTGTCTTTATTCCTGTCTTACCCCTAGGTTCCTCATGACATTTTTTTTTCTTAAATTCCATATATATGTGTTAGCATATGGTATTTGTCTTTCTCTTTCTGACTTACTTCACTCTGTATGACAGACTCTAGGTCTATCCACCTCATTACAAATAGCTCAATTTCGTTTCTTTTTATGGCTGAGTAATATTCCAATGTATATATTTCCCACATCTTCTTTTTCCATTCATCCAATGACAAACACTTAGGTTATTTCCATCTCCAGGTTATTGTAAATGGAGCTGCAATGAACATTTTGGTACATGACTCTTTTTGAATTATGGTTTTCTCAGGGTATATGTCCAGTAGTGGGATTGCTGGAGCATATGGTAGTTCTCTTTGTAGTATTTTAAGGAACCGCAGTACTGTTCTCCATAGTGGCTGTACCAATTCACATTCTCACCAGCAGTGCAAGAGTGTTCCCTTTTCCTTCAGGTTCTTCATTTGCAAATATTTTCTCCCATTCTGAGGGTTGTCTTTTGGTCTTGTTTATGCTTACCTTTGCTGTGCAAAAGCTTTGAAGTATCCTGACAGCTTTATTTCTTGTTTTCCGATTTGGATTCCTTTTATTTCCTATTCTTCTCTGATTACTGTGGCTAAAACTTCCAAAACTATGTTCAATAAGAGTGATGAGAGTGGGCAACGTTGTCTTGTTCCTAATCTTAATGGAAATGCTTTCAGTTTTTCACCATTGAGGACAATGTTGGCTGTGGGTTTGTGATATATGGCCTATATTATGTTGAAGAGAGTTCCCTCTATGCCTACTTTTTGCAGGGTTATTATCATAAATGGGTGTTAAATTGTGTCAAAACTTTCTCTGCATCTATTGAGATGATCATATGGTTTGTCTCATTCAATTTTTTAATATGGTTTATCACATTGTTTGATTTGCGTATATTGAAGAATCCTTGCATTCCTGGAATAAACCCCACTTGATTATGGTGTATGATCCTTTTAATGTGCTGTTGGATTCTGTTTGCTAGTATTTTGTTGAGGATTTTTGCATCTATGTTCATCAGTGATATTGGCCTGTTTTTTTCTTTCTTTATGATATTCTTGTCTGGTTTTGGTATCAAGGTGATACTAGCCTCGTAGAATGAGTTCGGGAGTGTTCCTCCCTCTGATATATTTTGGAAGTCTTTGAGAAGGATAGGTGTTAGCTCTTCTCTAAATGTTTGATAGAATTCGCCTGTGAAGCCATCTGGTCCTGGGCTCTGGTTCGTTGGAAGATTTTTAATCACAGTTTCAATTTCAGTGCTTGTGATTGGTCTGTTCTTATTTTCTGTTTCTTCCTGATTCAGTCTTGGCAGGTTGTGCATTTCTAAGAATTTGTCCATTTCTTCCAGGTTGTCCCTTTTATTGGCATAGAGTTGCTTGTAGTAATCTCTCATGATCTCTTGTATTTCTGCAGTGTCAGTTGTTACTTCTCCTTTTTCATTTCTAATTCTATTGATTTGAGCCTTCTCCCTTTTTTTCTTGATGAGTCTGGCTAATGGTTTATCAATTTTGTTTACCTTCTCAAAGAACCAGCACTTAGTTTTAATGATCTTTCCTATCATTACATTCATTTCTTTTTCATTTATTTCTGATATGATATTTAAGATTTCTTTCCTTCTGCTAACTTTGGGGGGCTTTTTGTTCTTTTTTCTCTAATTGCTTTAGGTTCAATGTTAGGTTGTTTATTCAAGATGTTTCCTGTTTTTTTAAGGTAGGGTTGTATTGCTATAAACTTTCCCCTTAGAACTGTTTTTGCTGCATTCCATAGGTTTTGGGTCATCATGTCTCCATTGTCATTTGTTTCTAGGTATTTTTTAATTTCCTCTTTGATTTCTTCAGTGATCACTTCGTCATTGAGTAGTGTATTGTTTAGCCTCCATGTGTTTGTATTTTTTACAGATCTTTTCCTCGAATTGATATCTAGTCTCATAGCATTGTGTTCAGAAAAGATATTTGATACAATTTCAATTTTCTTAAATTTACCAAGGCTTGGTTTGTGACCCAAGACATGATCTATCCCGGAGAATTTTTCATGAGCACTTGAGAAAAATGTGTGTTCTGTTGCTTTTGGATGGAGTGTCCTATAAATATCAATTAAGTCCATCTTGTTTAATGTATCATTTAAAGCTTGTGTTTCCTTATTTATTTTCATTTTTGATGATCTGTCCATTGGTGAAAGTGGAGTGTTAAATTCCCCTACTATGAATGTGTTATTGTCAATTTCCCCTTTTATGGCTGTTAGTATTCTCCTTTAGTGATGTGGTGCTCCTATGTTGGCTGCATAAATATTTACAATTGTTATATCTTCTTGGAACGATCCCTTGATCATTATGTAGTGTCCTTCTTTTCTCTTCTACTAGTCTTTAATTTAAAGTCTATTTTTTCTGATATGAGAATTGCTCCTCCAGCTTTCTTTTTGTTTCCATTTGCATGGAATATCTTTTTCCATCCCCTTACTTTCAGTCTGTATGTGTCTCTAGGTCCGAAGTGGGTCTCTTGTAGACAGCATATATGTGGGTTTGTTTTTATACCCATTCAGCCAATCTGTGTCTTTTGATGGGAACATTTATTCCTTTTACATTTAAGGGAATTATCAATATGTCTGTTCCTATTCCCATTTTCTTAATTGTTTTGGGTTCGTTATTGTAGGTCTTTTCCTGCTCTTTTGTTTCTTGCCTAGAGAAGTTCCTTTGGCATTTGTTGTAAAGCTGGTTTGGTGGTGCTGAACTCTCTCAGCCTTTGCTTGTTTGTAAAGGTTTTAATTTCTCCAACAAGTCTGAATGAGATCCTTGATGGGTAGAGTAATCTGGGTTGTGGGTTTTTCTCCTTCATCACTTTAAATATGTCCTGCCAGTCTCTTCTGGCTTGCAGAGTTTCTGTTTAAAGATCAGCTGTTAACATTATGGGGATTCCCTTTTGTGTTATTTGTTGTTTTACATTTGCTGCTTTTAATATGTTTTCTTTCTATTTAATTTTTGACAGTTTGATTAATACGTGTCTTGGCAAATTTCTCCTTGGATTTATCCTGTATGGGATTCTCTATGCTTCCTTGACTTGATTAACTATTTCCTTTCCCACATTAGGGAAGTTTTCAACTATAATCTCTTCAAATATGTTCTCAGTCCCTTTCTTTTTCTCTTCTTCTCTGGAACCACTATAATTCGAATGTTGGTACATTTAATGTTGTCCCAGAGGTCTCTGAGACTGTCCTTAGTTCTTTTCATTCTTTTTTCTTTATTCTGCTCTGCAGTAGTTATTTCAACTCTTTTATCTTCCACGTCACTTATCCGTTCTTCTGCCTCAGTTAATCTGCTATTAATCCCATCTAGAGTATTTTTAATTTCATTTATTGTGTTGTTCATTGTTGTTTGTTTCATCTTTAGTTCTTCTAGGTCCTTGTTAAATGTGTCTTGCATTTTGTGTATTCTATTTCCAAGATTTTGGATCATCTTTACTATCATTATTCTGAATTCTTTTTCAGGTAGACTGCCTATTTCCTCTTCATTTGTTAGGTCTGGTGGGTTATTTTCTTGCTCCTTCATCTGCTGTGTGTTTTTCTGTCTTCTCATTTTGCTTATCTTACTGTGTTTGGGGGTCTCCTTTTTGTAGGCTGCAGGTTTGTAGTTCCCGTTGTTTTTGGTGTCTGTCCCCAGTGGCTAATGTTGGTTCAGTGGGTTGAGTAAGCTTCATGTTGGAGGGGACTAGTACCTGTGTTCTGATGGATGGGGCTGGATCTTGTCTTTCTAGTGGGCAGGTCCACGTCTGGTGGTGTGTTTTGGGGTGTCTGTGGACTTATTATGATTTTAGGCAGCCTCTCTGCTAACGAGTGGTGTTGTGTTCCTGTCTTGCTAATTGTTTCTCATAGGGTGTCCAGCACTGTAGCTTTCTGGTCGTTGAGTGAAGCTGGGTGCTGGTGTTGATATGGTGGTCTCTGGGAGATTTTCACCATTTGATATTATGTGGAGGTGAGAGGTATCTTGTGGACCAGTGTCCTGAAGTCGGCTCTCCGACCTCAGAGGCACAACACTGACTCCTGGCTTCAGCATCAAGAGCCTTTCATCCACACGGCTCAGAATAAAAGGGATAAAATGTGGAAAGAAAGAATTAGTAGAAGTAGAAAGAAAGAAAGAAGGATAGACAGAAGGAAAGAAAGATTGGACAGATAGAACCCTAGGACAAATAGTGGAAGCAAAGCTATACAGACAAAATCTCACACAGAAGCATACACATACACACACAAAAAAAGGAAAAGGGGAAAAAATCATAAATCTTGCACCCAAAGTCCACCTCCTCAATTTGTGATGATTCGTTGTTTATTCACGTATTCCACAGATGCAGGGTGAAAGAAAGATAGAAAGGAGGGACGGAGGGAGGAAGGAAGGAAGGAAGGAGGGAAGGAAGGAGAAAGGAAAGAAAGAAGGAAGATAAAGTAAAATAAAATAAAGTGAGATGAAATATAATAAAGTTATTAAAAATAAAAAAAATTTAGAAAAAAATTTTAAAAACAAACTAGGACAGATAGAACCCTAGGACAAATAGTGGAAGCAAAGCTATACAGACAAAATCTCACACAGAAGCATACACATACACACACAAAAAAAGGAAAAGGGGAAAAAATCATAAATCTTGCACCCAAAGTCCACCTCCTCAATTTGTGATGATTCGTTGTTTATTCACGTATTCCACAGATGCAGGGACATCAAGTTGATTGTGGAACTTTAATCCACTGCTTCTGAGGCTGCTGGGAGAGATTTCCCTTTCTCTTCTGTGTTTGCTCAGCTCCCAGGGCTCAGCTTTGGATGTGGCCCCGCCTCTTTGTGTAGGTCACCTGCGGGCGTCTGTTCTTTGCTCAGACAGGGCGGGGTTAAAGGAGCCGCTAATTCTAGGGCTCCGGCTCACTCAGGCTGGGGGGAGGGAGGGGTGCGGACACAGGGCGAGCCTGGGGCGGCACAGGCCAGCATGACGTTGCACCAGTCTGAGGTGCGCCGTGCGTTATCCCAGGGAAGTTGTCCCTGGTTCACGGGACCCTGGCAGTGGCTGGCTGTACAGGCTCCCCGGAAGGGATGTATGGATAGTGACCTGTACTTGCACACAGGCTTCTTGGTGGTGGCAGCAGAGGACTTACCGTCTCTTGCCCGTCTCTGGGGTCCGCGCTTTTAGCCACAGCTCGCACCCGTCTCTGGAGCTCCTTTAAGCAGTACTCTTAATCCCCTGTCCTCACGCACCAGGAAACAAAGAGGGAAGAAAATGTCTCTTGCCTCTTCGGCAGGTCCAGACTTTTTCCCGGAGTCCCTCCCACCTAGCTGTGGTGCACTAACCCCCTGCAGGCTGTGTTCACGCCGCCAAACCCAGTCCTCTCCGTGCGCTCTGATGGAAGCCTAAGCCTCAGCTCCCAGCCCCGCCCGCCCCGGCGCGTGAGCAGACAAGCCTCTCGGGCTGGTGAGTGCCGGTCTGCACCGATCTTCTGTGCGGGAATCTCTCCACTTAGCCCTCCGCATCCCTGTTGCTGTGCTTTCCAGACTTTTTCCCGGAGTCCCTCCCACCTAGCTGTGGTGCACTAACCCCCTGCAGGCTGTGTTCACGCCGCCAAACCCAGTCCTCTCCGTGCGCTCTGATGGAAGCCTAAGCCTCAGCTCCCAGCCCCGCCCGCCCCGGCGCGTGAGCAGACAAGCCTCTCGGGCTGGTGAGTGCCGGTCTGCACCGATCTTCTGTGCGGGAATCTCTCCACTTAGCCCTCCGCATCCCTGTTGCTGTGCTCTCCTCCGTGGCTCTGAAGCTTTCCTCCTCCGCCACCCGCAATCTATGCCCACAAAGGGGCTTCCTAGTATGTGGAAATCTTTCCTCCTTCACAGCTCCCTCCTACTGGTGCAGGTCCCGTCCCTATTCTTTTGTCTCTGTTTATTCTTTTTTCTTTTGCCCTACCCAGTTACGTGGGGAGGTTCTTGCCTTTTGGGAGGTCTGAGGTCTTCTGCCAGCGTTCAATAGGTGTTCTGTAGGAGTTATTCCACGTGTAGATGTATTTCTGGTGTATCTGTAGGGAGAAAGGTGATCTCCTCGTCTTACTCATCCGCCATCTTCCCCTCCCTTCTGCCATCTTCCCCTCCCTTCTGCCATCTTCCCCTCCTACTGAACTATTAAAAAAAGATGAAATCCTGCCATTTGTGACAACATGAATGGACCTTGAGGGCATTGTGCTAAGTGAAATATGTCAGATGGAGAAAGACAAATACCACATGATTTTCCTCATGTACGTAATCTAAAAAAATAAAACAAATGAACAAACAAAATAAAAGAAAAATAAACAGTAACAAAGAACAGATTTGTGGTTACCAGAGGGGAAGAGGGATCAGAGTAAGCAAAATAGGTGAAGGGGGTCAACTGTATGGCAATGGATAGTACCAAGACTTTTGGTACTGATCACTTCGTAGGTATAGAGATGCTGAATTTTAATGCTATACACCTGAAACTTATATCTTAAAGAAACGAAAAGAGACATCCTATATATTTCAAACTGCCTAACCTGACTTCTCATAGCTCTCTGTGCATGGATATGAGTACTCTTTTCTTTCACAACTGCAATACATTTGTCTAATTATGGTTCTACCAAATGAATAGACCCCTTGCCATTCCTTTTACATATTTTTTTTCCTTTCTTGTCTCTTGACTTTGTTTATGAACTTTCTTCTTCCTAACCTTTGAAATCCTATCCATTCACAAGACAAAAACCTTCTTCATTATTACTTCTTCCAGAATTACTTCCCTATAGCAGACACTGTGTTGTGCCACCCAGTTTTCATCCTCCACCCAACTTACAAAATTTATTGTCTTAGCTACTTAGAGAGTTGATGGCTTACAGATTCTCACTGAAACCTCCCTTCCACACATTACCCTTGGCAAAAGAAAGCCATCTTACCCAAAGTCTCATCGTCTTCACAGGGATATCTTGCATCCAGTGGCTGGTTAGTACAACAGTTTAAGTCTGTCCCTCTTGCTATAATTCAGGGCAATTCTGAAGGGCTATCCCAACTTCAGTCTCCCTCAAAGGCTGAGATTTATAATATAAATTCATTATGTCCCAATTTAACCTTGTACTTAATCTTGTTTTTAACTGCCCAACAGGTGTGGATTCAAGAATGCTCACAATAAAACTCTATTTCAGAAATCTGTTTCCTAAGGAGTTCTCACCTACAACAGTTGGTGTAAGAGTGGTCCAAGAAAGTAGAGTATGAAATGTAATTTTAGAGTAGAATCACTCACTAGCTGACTGGCAATGAGGACCTGATCACTGATGGGAGACAGAGCACTGATAGTCTCTGTCATGTAGTAGCAGATTTGTTAAATATTTCATTGGTGCTAATATGGAATGGCATAGTGATGGAAAGCAATGCATGGACTAGGATAATGCATCATCCTTTTGATAATTTCAGAGGGAGATAATAATTCTAAGCACCATAGAATTTGAAGGCTGTTGAGGGCAGTAGATGATTTGGTGAAAATCAATAAAAGGTAGAAGGTAATTAATTATCCATTAAAGGCTAAGGACGAAAGTCACAGGACCTCCTTAGTAGATTGTAAAAGGACTCATCTGTGAACAGAGGACCAAGAAAGCTGATAACAAGGCTCTGGTCTTAAGCAGAATTGTAAAAGAATTCCAGAGAAAGGTAATTTTGCAACCCCTGAAAATCTGATATGCCAGGGTCAGGGTCCTGACTGGGAAGGAGACATGGAAAGAGGACACCTGTGTATTTGTATTGATATACTCATAAATCATAAATATCCAAATTTCCCTGAATTCTTTGGGTTTAAAATAGTGGCTTCATCCTCCCCATTATTAGTTAGAATCCTCTTTCCCCCACTCCCATCTCTCTTACTTGAAGGAAAATAAAAATCTTCTTCCTCAAAAAACAACAGATGAAGTACACAAACACTTAAAATTTATCTCCTTACCCCTCTTGGTCACTATACAAAAAATTGGAGAACTGTAGGTGGTGGGCAATATCCAGCTGGATGCCTATTTCTGTTAATAAAATTTTATTAGAATTTGGAGTAAGATGTAAACTGTTTTACTTTTTGTTCTCATATGTATGCCAAATATTTCTGACCCTTCTTTCTGACAGGAATAAATAAAAATACATGCACCAGTTAAATGACCGCATACCATATATCTGAACAAAGATAAGGATGACAGCTGCATTTGGGAATAAAATATTATTGAGCTTGGGATAGTTTAATATTCTCCTCTAGATTTTCTCTAGCCTCTGCAAGATCCACAATATGCAATAAATAAAGATATAGGAGAACTGCTATCCTGTGTACCTTAGCTCTTTGAGTGGCAATTTTTGATTTGCCATTTTGCCCTAGGGATGGGCAGTATTGGAAGCTGTCACATGACCTTTGCTTTTATCCCACAAGCCAAGGAGCTAATATGGGTGTTCTTCCAACAACCAGTTATATTTTAAGTATACATTTGAGGACCAGAGAAATGACCATTGAGTGGGTCAATGGAGCCAACTGATCCTCTGTGACAAAAACCTGGTCACGTATTCTATTTATTTTCTCGTTTGACCCAAATTTAATGGTGCAGTGGGGGCATGATGAAGCTTTCAGTTTCTGGGTATTGATAATAGATAACTTATGATCAACAATCTCAAAAATGTTTGTGTTTTTCTCTTCCATCATGTATGTTACTTATGTAAATGGCCATGGATTCTTTTTGGTAAGAACTGGGAAAATCATCACCACATACCCTTGCTGTGGTATACCTTCCTCCTGGGAATCTAGTCCTCCTCTCAAACAATAAGTTCTAAGTTTGAAAACTGAATTAAATTCAGAACTTGACAAAATTCTGTTTTGTTTCTTTTTTTTACTTGTGTAACTGCCCTTAGCTTCCTGATTATACATTCTTATTTCATTTTGTTGTTTAAATTGAGAAATGTTCTTGTTAGTAGTCTGTTTACCTTGCACCTAGGACTGCCATGTTCTATTACTAACTCTGCAGCTTTTTGCAGATCAGTAACGCCTCCCCCAGTTGCTACACCTACCTTGTTGTTCATTACATTTTTGCCCATATCAATCTGGTTTCCTTTTTCTCTGGAAGCAGCACAACCCCTGAAGCATACATCAATTTCATTTATGAGGCAACTTTGAGAAATATGTTAGCAATTTTATCAAACCAACTATGGATCGATTGAGATGATTTGCCAAAATCAACTTTTAAGATAATATTGGCATTCTTTATTTTTTTTTTTTTCGGTACGTGGGCCTCTCACTGTTGTGGTCTCTCCCATTGCGGAGCACAGGCTCTGGATGTACACACTCAGCGGCCATGGCTCATGGGCCTAGCCGCTCTGCGGCATGTGAGATCTTCCCAGACCGGGGCACGAACCCATGTCCCCTGCATCAGCAGGCGGACTCTCAACTACTGCGCCACCAGGGAAGCCCTATGTTAAGTTTCTGCTTTTTGTTTTTCGTTATTTTCAGTATGCGGGCCTCTCACTGCTGTGGCCTCTCCCATTGCAGAGCACAGGCTCTGGACGCACAGGCTCAGCGGCCATGGCTCACGGGCCCAGCCGCTCCGTGGCATGTGGAATCCTCCCGGACTGGGGCACGAACCCACGTCCCCTACATCAGCAGGCAGACTCCCAACCACTGTGCCACGAGGGAAGCCCTTGGCATTATTCTTTTTATTTGTTTTAGACCAGCATTGCTCTTTTTACCTACTACTGATATGCAAATTATATGTTAACTTTATTCCTGCCTTAGCTCTGACACAGAGTTTGAATGTTTTATGGTCTGTTTTTTCCTTCCAAATGCCCATCTGTACCTACACAGATTTTTTCATAACAGGTGAGACAGTGCCCTCAGAATTAGACACTGATAGCAAATAATTTATCACATAGAACCTGATCATCTTGCCCATTGTCCTAATTACAATCATATTTTTGACAATTTATCAGGACTTGAAAAAAATTATAATTCCTTTTAGTCATTACTTGTTACTTTTGGAAATGCATATAAATACTCTGCTTCATTGGTAGATAGCTTTCAGTTCTATTACCATTTGCTTTTTAGCTTCCCAAGGGTTGAATTGTATAGGTAATAAGACAATTTTTAAATTTTATAAAACATCTATTGATGAATAATACATACACAAATTTAAACATACATAAAAATTGTATATTAAAATACCCATTGATGACATCTAACATAAACTTCATTGCTAATAGTTGATACAAAACTGTGTAATTTACCAATTCTCTTTTTTCTTCCCTGGAGTTAGAGATGTAACCTTCTGAAGATAAGCTAACCCTTCAAAGTCCCAGTAGCTAGAACCAACAACATACTGCCTCTTCCAATTAAATTTTGGAACTAAGTGTCAGTGATGTGCTGGAGTCAGCTCATACCAGCTCAAAAGAACTAATTGTTAAATTTTCAGGAATTTTGCAAGCTGAATTTTGAACACAGCCAGGATTAGAAACTAAATTATATTAATTATCAATTAAATAAACTATAATAAAAGCAAGGGTAATAAATACTCAAAATATATCCCTTTCTAATTATTTTATTGCATTTTATGTTATCTATGCTCTTAAGTCTATTGTATCTGTTTGTGGGGTACTATACAATGGTGGGCTAATACCTATCTCTTCCATCTCTACCTTCAGAAATGTCACATTGACAGATTGAAACAAACCATGGTGGGAGTATTTACACCACAGAAATTGGTAAATGCTTCAAAGCAGGACTCTCTCTCTCTCTCTTTTCTTTTTTTTGGAAACCTAGTTGTTAAACATTTAACAGCACACCATTGACTAAGCCCCTCCTTCACAAAGCTGCAAATCAGGAGCTAAGAAGCAATTTCATAATTTAGCTAATTGAGTAGAAAAACAGAGATTGCCCAGGTATATATATGTGCACAAAACTGTTTATCATGGACATACCAACAAGGGAAGAACTAAGAAGTATCTGGTAGTGAAAAAGAGGGCACCTGGACAGGAAAAAGCCACATATCATTCTATTATAGAATGGTGAAACCACAGAGAACCTAAGGGAACTTCTTCTTCAACATTTCAGTTTAACAGATGAGAAAACAGAAGTTTTCCTAATTTCCCAATAGTTGAGCCAAAAATGATTCTAACTTTAAATACTGCCATTTTCTTTTTCTATACTATGTTGTTCATTCAGAACATAATGTATTCATTTTTTTTCTTTCATCCATGTTTACTTACCTATTTTTTTAAACATATGTTGATGTTAGGATAAATATATGATAAAATGATATTTATATTTTGCCAATTAATTAATATAAGACTATTTCCGAAATCTTTGTTATTCATATAGTTCCTGTAGTCTGATTTTTCTCAACTATTTCTGTCTCCAGAATAAAACTTTATCCTTATAAGGAACTATTGACTTTCTATTTAAATAATAATATGTAAATTTATTGAACACCTGATTAGTGTTGGGTTGAACAACTTGGTGAGTATTCATCATTTTACCTATTTTATACAGAAACTAAAGCTCATGGAATTTATGTAACCTTTCCAATGTGATGCAATTAGGTAGAGTAGGGCTGAGATTCAAAACCAGTTCTGCCTCACTCCAAAGAGTGTTTTTTTGTCTTCGCTCTCCCCTACTATGCTACTTTATCTTATAGACATTTGTCTATAGAAAAAACAAAAAAAAATAATTTGCCATAGTTTTGTGAAATTTCCAGATCATATTTTGCCTTTTGGCATTTTAGATCACATCCAAGCAAAATTAAAATCTCAGTCATTTTCAAGGTCACCTATCATTGTAGATATTTGTCATTGTCATGAACTATGTAACCCGGAGTACTTAAACTGAACTACTGAACAACTGAAACTTAATGTTATCTTCTATAAGATAGTTATCCTGGACTAAAGTAAGGAAACTGGGGACAGGGTAAAAGCACACTTAAGGTAATGAAATATGGAGTCATTAGCACTCTAACAATGTAATTATAAGGAGATGGACAGCATGAAAAAAAAGAAAGAAAATTCTATTGTACTTTGGTGCAGCTGGAAAATAAGATATTAGAGGCAAGGCAGAAGGGCTAGCAAATTTGAAACAAATTAAAGGCAATAACCTTAAATATAGTGATAATAGGTCTGTGGGATTCACTACTGTAGGACATGTTTAAATGAAATAACAGTGTGGACCATGGGGTAGATAATTTGATGAACAATAACCTTGCTGGTGTTTTGGCTAAAAAAGATACACAACATCTCATGGACCTGATCTGATCAGCCCAAGGACAAGGAGAATTTAATTTTCCCATGAACCAGATAAAGTATTCATCAGAGTAACTAGAGCTTGTTTTCTCATATTACCAGGAACTACTTGTGAACTGGATTACCAGCTCAGGTATTAAACAGTACTTTGCAGTGGGACCCATAGAAAAGTGATAGAATCATGTCAGTGTAAGAGATCACTCTAATTTTATTCTCCAGTAGTGGGGGTAAATTGCATTGAACTATTCTAATACCCTCTTCTAGTTGACAAAATTTACTAAATAACTGGATCAAGGGTAAGATTTCAATTTATGACCTTAGGAAGATGAAGAACACTAACCAAAGTTAGTGTTTTATGCACTAAAAACAAATAAACATCGAGGTTTATGTTATTCTTACTAAATGTATCTTCTGGATCCTTCCATCTTAGCACATAAAGAACCACGTTTTTATAGTCTTCTTAGTATTCATTATGTAAATAAAATGTTCATATTAGGGAAATGCTCAGTGGAGATAAAGGATATTTCACAACTCTTTTCTTTAACCATTGATAACAAACATTATTGCATACACATCTCTGTGAAAATGTACAAGTATATTTGTATAATAAAGTCCTTTGAATGGGATTACTAGGTAAATGGATAAATTTCTTCTCAATATTGGTAGATGTTGCAAAATTGTCCAGTAAATTGGTTACCAAATTGTACTCCTACCAAAAAAAATGAGAGCACATGTTTCCCTAACTCCAGTCCAACTTTTTATTTGTTTTTCTGAATATTGAAGTTGAAGGTAATTATTTTTTTTTATTATGCTGTTGTGTAATAGTGTATGAGGCCAGGCACCATTTCATATGTATAAAGCCACTTCTTTTTCTGTGACCTCATCATTTAAGTGCTCTCATTTTTTCCTATTTGTTAAAAACCTTTCTCTTATGGATTTATGTGTTCTTTAAATATTTAGTATATTAGTCCTTGTCTAGCCTTTCTAGGCATTAATTTTATCTATATATGCCTAAGATATCTTAACATGCTCCTATGCAATAAATGAAAGTTCCCAATTTACTGAGATATTGAAGAGTTAAAATTAGCAACATTTGGCTAATGTGAGTCTTTTTCTTTCTCTACCATCTGATAGAGATGAGATGTAAGAGTGCCAGCACCAAACATCAGCTATTAAAAGGATGAAATTAACCACACTGGGAGAGAGTAGAAGATTAATTTATTAATTTATTTACCCACCAACAGACTCATTCAACAAACATTTCCTGATTACTTACTGGGTTTCAGTCTTTTACTAGCTCTAAGGAGAAGATCATTTTTACTTTAGCATTTTAATCCATTTCTAAGCAGTTCTTAATCACAGAAAGCATGATTTTTAAAAAGTATACATCTTCAAGATTTCTACATTTAATGAATGTTGCATTCTCCTTGTGTCCATTAGAAGTGTATTGAAATGCTCATAATAATTTAAAATAACAGTAGGAATTATTTTCCCTGAGGGAGATTATCATATAAAATACAGACCTAGGCAGTGCTGGGCTGGTATGGTAGGTTTTGAGTTACCAAAGTTCCTTTTGTCTTTCTGCTTTGCCAGCCTTACGCATGGCTTACATTTTCAATTCTCTTTATTATAGATGCTGGATCTCCAGCTATCATAACTGTGTCCCAGACAGCAAGCAAAAGGAAGCAGGTGTGAGGAAAGTATCATCTGCTTTCAAAGAAATCAACTTCTTTTAAAGAGCTTTCCAGAACATCCTACCCAATTGTTGTCATTTAAATCTCACTGGATGCTTTAATGAACAAGATTGTAGAAACGATTTTGAAAATGTATCAAATTATCTCATTGTATACCTTAAATATATATAATTTTAGTTGTTAATTATACCTCAATAAATCTGAGAGGAAAAACTCACTGTCTCTTTATTAGCAAGAAAACTTAAGGTAATGAATTATTAATGTTGACATTGTTGTTTTACTGGCTTTCTTTTTCTTAACCTGGCACCCACATTCATAGTAAAGAAGATGAGAATGGACATTAAGTAGCAAACTCTGCCATGCCATAGATTGCTTAATTCTTAGGAGGCAATCTTCCAGTTTCCCTTTTCTTCAAAACACAAGCAAGAGTGAGAAGTTGTACGCTACTCCTAACTTTGATGCCAGAGCTAAGTCTGCCATGCCAGAAAGACCCACCACCTGAGATTCAGAACAGGAGAAACTCAGCTTGAAGCCAAGGCCTTTGGAGAACCAGTCCTCAGTGTTTTCATATCTCACCTCTTATTTCTCTTTATCCTTCCTCCCATGCCTCACACAAAATAAGACACTGAATTCAAGCCATTTTTTCTTCTCTTTTTTTCTGATAACCACAAAAGTTTAGATCCTTATTAATTCAAGGAATTTTCTGCCTCTCTTTCTTCAGACTTAAATTTCATTCTTCCTAGTTACTACAGCAAAATCAATCTTCTAAAACATCCCTTTAACTCTAAGGTTCCTTCCTTTCAAAAAGCCCTCATTAACTTTATAAGTCCTATTAAAAATGAACAAATGACAAGTCTTATTCGTGTGTATGAGACCCTCTACAATCTAGTCTACCTGGTCTTGCCAATATGGACCTCCAAGAGTACCTAGCTCATCCTCACTCAGTATCTCTCCTCCTACTGATCCCCTTCCCCTCTTTTCCAATCCTCCAGGGGCTAGTTCAAGTTTTTCTTGCTGAACAGAAAACGAATGATGTCAGGGAGCTTCCACCCCATGACATCTTTTCCATAGTAAAAGTCAGTGCTTCTGTCCCTGGACACTTGTCTACAGCACACATTGACATAATCTGAATTCCAGACATCTTTTTCATGTTTGCATTCATTGTTTGCATTATTTACATCTTCTACAATAGTTATGTTTAGTGTCAGAAGAAGCTCTAGCCAGCTATTTGAACACATAGTACGCTCTCATATCCCTTGGTTGAAACTAATATTTCTTTTTTCTCCTATATACAATATTTATTTTGTGATCAAAAGTCCCCCTTCTCATTATGCCTACCTCTCAATTTCTAACCAAAATTGTGTCTGGGCCCAAACTCCCAATCTGATGTTGCACAGAGCCAGAATGCATCTTCCATAGAGGTCAAGGCATTCCACAACTGGCTGACTATTAGCATAAGGCCTGGGATGGAAATGAATTATCAGCTTTTTTTAACTGGATGATTTCCACTGGGTTTTATTTTCTGTTTTCTTGTTAATAGAAATGCCCATAGGCAGTGGCCTCAGATAAAAAATATGGGCCTAATGGAATCTAAAAGTTCACATTTAATTTTAAAATGAGACTCCCTTTAGATTCCCAGCATTGCCAAAATTCATCTCAAAAGCAGAAAATGTCATTTTCTTTCCACCTTCAAAAGCAGCTGAACAAAATTTAAATACATCTGGTTATAACAAACAAGCTAGAAAGTGCACCACAACTGGGACAAGCTTGCACCCAGATCCAATTTTTATGACTGAGTTAGAAAGCCCTTGATAAATGGGTCTCGTGGTGCAATCCCTGTTGGTGCATTAACTGGAGCCACTACGGCAGGAAAGACTGAAGTAATAAGTATGAGTGACTTTTTCCCAAAGCAAGTTAAGTACCCCAATAGAAACCTAGAAGAAATTATTCTTAAATGTTCTCCCAGGCAGCTTGAGTCAACTTGACACCTCTTCTTTGCATGTGAATTCCCTGCATGACAAATCACATATACAGTTTGTGGGCTGAATTAGATGCTTTTATGAATGTTAATGCCACAGATTTGGAGATAAATCAGTGTGACAATAATGATTAAATTCTGTTTATTTCCTAGTTTGTTTAAAATTTCACCTCTAAAATGTAAGTTGAGATTATTTGAAGGAAATTTCCCCATTGGCCATGCTCATCTTTACAACTACAACTTGGTAAATAGCTAATGACAACAATGATCTGTATCTTTTCCAGTGGATTGTTTGAGCAGAGTTCATGTTCATTGTTGGGGTGGATTGCTGTTCCTAGGGCAATGAGATGGGTTTAGTTTACCTTTTTGAACTTTCAGAAGGTTCATTACTGGTTGATCCTTATTTCATAGCTACTAGATGGGCTGACAGGATAAGTAAGGTTTTTCACAGAAAGGATAATCACTTATTTGGTAACAAACATTTTCTACCATATTTGTATTGATCCGGAAAACTTATTTAAAGTTAGACCGTAAACTTGAAACTCAACCTACTCAATTTTGAGATTTGTATAAGTCTGTGTTAAGAGATGAGTTTTGGAGCCGATTTCTCAGTGGTAAACTCTGAACTCTACTATTTACTAGCTACATGAACTTGGGCAAATTTTTCAAGCTTTTCGTGTCTTAGTTTCTTCAACAATAAAATGAATATTAGAATAATGCCTGTATCACATTATTTTCTTTCCCTAGTTCCCAATAAAAACCTTCTACTGAAGATCAGTGAGGTCTACTCTCAGAGTTGCCTAAAGTCCACATTTGGAATACACTTATTTTGGTGTATAAGCCTCTGTTGATGCTATTTCTCTTGTCAGGAATTTCTTCCTTTTGCTCCCCTCCTCCTTATTTATTCATTCTTATGTTTTAGGATCAGACTTATTAATTGACTTTTTCCCTGGCATTAACTGGAGGCTCTTGACTAGAGTCAGTCTTGTCAGTCCATTTATGAGACCAGTCCATATTTTAGTTCTTCACCTTGTGTTAGATGGAATTCCCTTGGATGACCTTGCACTTATCCATTGCCTCCATGATGATCCTATAGTTGGAAGCATTGCTTTACAATGTTTGCTGTGACTGGGCACTCTGTTGTTCTGTGCACTTAGTCAATATTCAGTGACTTCTTATTAAGGATGATTCTTATGCCCCTGATAATTGCTCTGCTTTTCTGAAATTCTTTTACCCCTTTAACACAGTCCCTTTTATTGTATGGCCATATCCACCTGGCAAAGTGTTCTGTCTCTCTCCTATGGCTAACATTATTTAGCACTATTCAGTGAATATCTTTAACACTCATTATGTCCTTGGTAAAAAAATAAATAAATAAATAAATAAAAGCAGCAAATTCTCAGTTGCTGGACTTTCTATTAACAGAAACTGTTTATTAAATGGCACTTTGCACTTCCCCAGAAAATTATATTTAAAGTTTTTAGGAATATTTTCTCATTGAAAGAACAGTATGTGCATTTGGAATCTGTAAAAGAAACAATTATTTTCAGAATAGTTTTATAGTTACTGTATACTAATTCTAAATGAATTACTACTCCATGCATATATTGTATGACAAATATCTTAATCTGAATATTTTAAAAACTAAAATCCTATATGAACAAGCTCTGTTCAGAGCCATGTGACATATTTGTAGCTTGCCTTGGATGTTCTGAGTCTCAAAAGTCTTTATATCACATTAAAACACACATTTATAAAATGAGGTAGACATAGATCATGATGAGGAAAAATTAAATCATGGAGTTCATTGAAATGCTAAAAGATGCCACTCTCAAATTTTATGCTATATTTTCCTTTATCATAAGCCTGTATTAACATGCCCTTAATGTTACCACACAGTGTCCAGTTCAAGGGAAAAAAAATCTTATAGGAAAACAGCAGGCATGGTTAAGTTAATGAATGCTATGATGCACTTAGCTTATTAGTGGCTGTATTAGTCTGTTGAGGTGACTTTGGTTTGGTCATTTACTGGTATACTTTACCTTTCAGTGTCCTGTCTGCATTTCTCACATTCCCTTTTCATTTTTGTTTCCTCCTCTTCTTTTTTTCATTAAAATATTTTTCCACTAAAATGAGACTTAAAATACTAAAGAGAATGGAAATAAATGGTGGGAAGATGCATCCATAGCATTTATGTAAAGATGAGAGCCTTGGAGTTCAACACTTATCTCACATGAAAAAAAATGTGACCAACATAAAGGACACTTCAGTAACAAATAGAGTGACAAGTAAATATAGATAAATTTGGAGTCTGATTTTTGGAATGATAACAAGGAGAACATTTTTATCCTGACTATAGAAAGAGTTCATCTCTTTTTGAGAATTTAAATTAGGACAAGGAAGGGAAAGAATGTCTGCATGTATTCAGATCAAGAAACAAAGGGAGATAAGATTTTGGAATAAAGTTCACTATTTAAAATTTCAACTGGCTATGAGTCATCTGGCACAGTTACAATAAGCCTTTGTACTTACCAAGTGGCTTTTGTACAAAGATCTCACAAGGCAAAGAACTGCAAAGAATACCCATTTTCATTTTAGAAAGATGACAACTAAATCAGAAAGAAGGGGGCAGAATAGAGGTAAGTTTTGAATTCTTCATTATTGCCTCTCAGTAACATTTTTTTACACTAAAAAATTATGGGTATTTTATACATCATTAGAAGCACAGATCTGAAGTATAAAATTCAATGAGTTTTGAAAAATGATCACATCCATATAATCTTGACCCCTTTCAAGATAGAAAGTTTTTTTTTTTTTTTTTTTTTTTTTTTTTTTTTTTTTTTTTTTTTAACCCAGAAATTCTTCTTGACTGGAAAGTTAATCTACATCCTCTTCTTGAGGCAACCACTATTCTGATTCTTTCTTTCGTCAAAGATTAGTGTAGTCTGTTCTACAATTTAATATAAATTAGATCATTCAGTATGTACATTCACATTTCTGGCTTTTTCATTTATATATATTTAGCAACCTTTTTTAGAACAGTATTAGGCTTAAGGAAAAAAAAAATAAGATAATACAGAGAATTCCCATATGCTCCACACCTTCTTGCTTCTATTATTAACATCTCATATTATTATGGTGAAATTTTTAAATTAGAGAACCAATGTTGATACATTATTATTAAGTAAAACCAATTCTTTATTTACACTTCCTTATATTTTTTATCTAATATGCCATACAGGATACCACATTAAAGTTAGTCATCATGTCTACTTAGGCTTCTTGGTTAAGACAGTTTCTCAGGCTTTCCTTGTTTAGGATGACCTTTACATTTTTGAAGATTAGCAGTAAAATATTTTGTAGAATGTTCTTCAACTGGGATTTGTCTGATGTTTTTATCATGATTAGACTAGAGTTATGAGTTTTGGAGAGGAAGACCACAGAAGTAAAATGCCATTTTTGTTATATCATATCAAGGGTACAAATTATCAAATGACTTACCATTGTTGATGTTGACCCTGATCACCTGTCTCAGGTGATGTTTATTAGGTTTCTCCACTGTGAAGTTACTCTTTTTTCTCTTTCAGCATAAGTTAAAGTTCATCGGTTTTGTTGCATGTACCAGTAGTCTGTTCCTTTGTATTATGAAGTAATATTCCATTACATGATTAAATTGCAATTTTTTTAGTCATTCTATGGTCAATGAATATTTGTGTTTTTCCAGTTTGGAAATCTTATGAATAAGGCTGCTATGAACATTCTTGTACACATTTTATTACGTGTTTATGTGTTTTTATTTCTCTTGGGTAAATTATTATAAGTGAAATGGTTGGATCATAGGTTTAATGTATATCTAACTTCATAAAACAATGTCTAACCAATTCACAAAATGGTTAAACCATTTTACACTCCCATCAGTCAGATATGAACATTCCAATTGCTTCTCTAATTCATTAACTCTTAGTATTTTGAGCCATTTTAATTTCAGCCATTATAGTGGGTATATAGTGGTATGTAATTGCTGGCTAATTTTTATTTCCTTTCTGACTAATGTCATTGAGAATCCTTTCATGTACTTATTGACCATGTATATATATATTTTTTCCATTTTAACTGCTCAGTTATCATGGAACTGCTTTTTCTCCTCTCCATTGGATTTCATTGACAGCCTTGTCAAAAAATCATTTTACTGTCTAAGAATGGATCAATTTCTGTGTTATTTATATTATTCCATTGATTTATTTTGGAAGCCAATACCACACTGTCCTGGTTACTGTTGCCTTCCAATAATTCCTTAAATCAGGTAATATAAATCTTTCATGTTTGTTTGTTTTTTCAAAGATTGTTTTCATTCTTCATGTCTCCACATTTACATATATAGTTTAGGATCTACTTGTTAATTTCTACTAAAATTGTGCTTGGACTTTAATTGGAAGTTTATTGAATCTGTTGAAGAATTCAGTTAGAATCAATATTAAAAAAATATTGTCTACCAAACAATGATATTATATAACTCTCCATTGGCTTAAGTATTATTTATTTCCTTTTATCATGGATTTATAGTTTTTATTATATAATTTGTACCCACATTTTGCTTTATAAGTCCTAAGTTTTACAAGTATTTGTGGATTTTTTAAAATTTGATTTTCCTAGTTTTTGCTAATATATAGAAATACAAATATTTTTGTATATTCACCTTTATTCCTGAAACATTGCTAGATTTGTAGAATCCATATGATTTTTAAGCAAAATCATAATCATCACTGTTTAAAGATAGTTTTACTCTTATAATTTTTTCTTCCTCCCCCCCCCCTTATTTTACTGAGTAGGACCTCCACTATAATGTCAAATAGAGGTATGAAAGGGACATCTTTGCCTTTTTCCAAATATTAGGGACAATTTATGCAGTTTTTCACCATTAAGTAGATGCTAGGATTAAGATATTTGTAAATGCTGTTCATCAGATAGTTGAATTTTCTTATATTCTTAGCTTGCTGAGAATTTTCATAACAAATGTGTGTTAAATTTTGCCAAATAGTTTTTCTTCATACATTGAGATAATCATACAAATTTACTCATTTATTTTGTTAATTTATTGAATTACATTGATTGATTTTTAAGTATTAAACTAACTTGCATTCCCATGAGAAATGTCACCTGATTGTGGTTATTCTCTTTACGTTATTTCATTCCATGGCACAATACTTAAATATATATATATATATATATATATGCTTGTATGTTATTTCTGGTCTGTATTTTTCTTCTCTGATTATGGATTTCAAGGTTGTGCTGACCTCAAAATGTGAGTAAGAAGGTATTTTTTCTTCCTCTTTTTTCTGAAAAACTTGATGTAAATTTTATTTTATACTTTTCCTTAGATATATGTTAAATTTCAACAGACAAACCATTAAAGATGTGGTTTTCCTTTATGAAAAAGGTTTTTATTATTATAAATTCAATTTCTTTAATACTTAAAGGACTATTTAGATTTTCTATTACTCCTTGAGTCTGTTGGTAATTTGTTTCTTTCAATAAATCAAACCATTTCTTCCAAAGTATAGAATATATTGATATAAACTTAACTATAAATTCCATTATTATAATTTTAATGTCTATAGAATCTGTATTATCTGCTTTTTCAGCCCTAACATGGCTCGTTTATGTTTTTTTCTTTTTGTTTTCTAACCAATCTTATTAGGTAGTATAATTTTATGCATTTTTCTATTGTGTTTTTCTTTTTTTTTTCTAACCAATCTTATTAGGTAGTATAATTTTATGCATTTTTCTATTGTGTTTTTCTTTTTTTTTTTTTTTCTACAGCACTAATTTCTGCTTTCTTCTAATTAGTTTTTATATTCTATCTACTCTGGATTTAATTTGTTCTTCTTTTGCTAGCTTCTTAATGTATAAATTTACATCATTGATTTTGATTCTTTATTCTTTCCAACTGTAAACATTTGGAGATATAAATATTACTCTAAACATTGCATCACACAAACTTGGTATTTTGCTTTCATTCATTTTATTATTATTTTAAAATATATTCTAATTTCTTTTGCATTTTTTCTTTGACCTAGACTTTAAAATTTTTCAAACTTTAGGGATTCTCTAAGCCTTTTTTTAAAAAAATTGTTTCCAATGTAATTAGGTTTTGGTCAAATCATAAGTTTTGATTTTAATATTTTGATATTTGTTCTTTGGAACAAGAATATAGTCTATCTCTGCAGAATCCTCCATGTATACTTGAAAACTCTGACTCTTTTTTTTGGGGGGGGGGGCTGTAATTCCTATGAACATCCACTTAGGTAAAGTTGGTTAATAAAGTTTTCAAGTTTTCTATATTCTTAATGTTTTTGTCTATTTTTCTATCAATTACTGAGAGAAGAGTGTTCATGTACCTAAGTATAATTATGCATATTTATATTTCTCCTTTCATTTAAAAAAAATATTTCAGCCAATAAATTAAACTTCTATGAAATCTAACTTCTACTGAGAAACATATAAACATGTCACCTGTCTGATATTAATGTTATATTCTTTCAATTTATTCACTTAATTTGAAATTCTGTTATTAGGTGCAAAGACATTCAAATTATTGTGTTAACAGAGCTAGTCTAGCTTTCTTATGATGATATTATCATGGTATATCTTACCCCATATTTTCACATTCAATTTAACTGCTTTCAAATTATTTCCTGAAAATAATATAAATTGAGCATTATTTTTGATCTAGTCTGAAAATTTCTCTTTTATTTTCATTTTTAGTCTAATTGTTTTTAATGAAATTATTAATAGGACTTTGTTATCTTGCTATTGGTTTTCTATTTGTTTCATTATAGCTGAACATTTTAGTTAATTTTATACACTATGAAAATTTCAAAGGCCAGTGATAAGAAACCTGTAATGGGTCCTGGTTGTTTTACTTAATAAAATAACTCTCTTCCAAAAAAAAAGAAAGTCATTAATTTTACAGATGAATAAACTAAGGAAATTTATTTGTTGATTACACTTCAATAAAGCTGGGTAATTTAATAATTAAAAAGAGATAGAATTTAAAAGTTTTAACACTGTTTTCTAGTGAAATTTGACAGATCTTTGTTTCTTTTAAAGTTTGAAATATAGAGTAGTTGTTTTTTTTGTTTGTTTGTTTCTACTATCATACAAAATTACATTTATAGTTTTGGGCACTGTATACCTAATAAAAACAGTATTTATATAAGCTAGAATTTTATAATTCTGTTTTTATGACAATTAATGGGTCCATTGATACAATTTAGAAGATGAAGATATCCAATACTCTGCTGTGTCTCAAATAATCTCATCAATAAATCAAGCTTCCATGAAATCTAATTTCTATTGCGAAGCATATAAACATGTCACCTGTCTCATATTATTGTTATATTCAATGTTTCTTGTACTTTAAGAAGAATATCTTACTTTGAGTCAAGGACTCTTGTGCAAGTAATTTTATTTAGGAGATGACTCAGGAACAGTTAATAGAAAAAGTGGGAAAGTCAATCTAAGTGTGAGCTTTTGAGATGATCACTGTGGCTCACAGGGATCAGAAGCATCCAATAAAACATAGAATGTCACCTGAAGTTTAGCTTCCTGAAGGATGGGAGGTGAGAGCTTTTATACACTTCATATTTTTACATTCAAGTTAACTGTGTTTTCAAATCTAAAATTATATCCTTGAACTTCTAGGCTATACTGGTGCACAGAATGAGTTGGTTCCCATATCATAGGGAAAACCCTGAGGCAGAACATCCTTGGGTCTAAAAATTTATAGCAGGATGTGAATTTAAGCTGGCACAGCTACAACAGAAATCAGAGTGGCAATAGCATATCTAATTCTAGGTCAACATAAAATTTTGATGTAAAAGCTTGGAGAAAGAAATTAACTGTTAAATTAATTTAAAGACAAATGATTAAGAAAACCAAAATTGATTATTTTAAACTAATAAAGTTAGAAAGGTTATATAAGACCCTGAAATTAGAATAAGAAAGAAAACTTTCCCAGGACAGTACTTGCTTTTAAGAGGGAGAGATTACACATCAGGCTATGAGGAATTCACCCTGCACCAGGACTAGCTGAATTTAGTAAATTCAAATTTTGGGAAAGCAACAGGAGGCTTAGAAGATTAGAACTGGAAATGAGATCAATATAAATAGTTTTTGTTTTGAAGATAAGTAAGAGGAAACTCTGGAGAATTCAGGTACAAACAATCAAGAACTTGATCTTAGGGGTTTTGACAAATCCAAGAAAAAAGGAAATACAGTTGACCTTGAATAAAGTGGGATTAGGGTCCCAGACCTTCTGCCGAATCAAAATTCTACATATAACTTATAGACAGCCCTCTGCATCCATGGTTCCTCTGAGCCTTTGATCTGCATCTGTGGATTCAACCAACCTTGGATCCTGTAGTACAGTAGATCTTATTACTGAAAAAAAGAGCTGCCTATCATTGGACCTGAGAAATTCAAACCTGTGTTGTTTAAGGGTCAATTGTAGTTTGGAAATGTAATGAAAAGTCATTGGTGAGAAAAAGGAGAATAAAAACAGGAGACAACTAAGATATTCCATTCCAAAGTAAAGCTAAATAGAAGTGTGTTATTACATACAACATTATTAAAATTTAGGGATTGTTTCCTAATATATACCAGAGTGAGTTATATAGATTTCAATCAATCACTAATGACACTGATTACATCATATAGATTTAAGATTTGAGAAAACATTTAGATATATCATCACATTTTTCATTGTGTATTGAGTATAACCAGCAATCAACAACCAGTAACCAACAGTATATTACATACATACATAATATACACTGCCATGTACTTTGTGTTATACTAAATAAATTTTGTTTAGTTTAGAGATCAATAGGCTAAAATACTTCAAATTCTCTTTGGCACTAGACATTTCCTAAAATATGTACAAATAATTTAATTATTAAATTTTCAAAGATAATATTCACCATTACACTAAGCTACTAAGTAATGTCCAGTATTGATGATAATGCATGCCAATAGTAAATAGATGTAATTTAAATTTTTGTGTATGTGACTGGCATTTGTAAATTAAATCTTCCATACTAGAAATGGTCCTAATTGCTTGTTATATCACCAGAAAGAATTGACTATACCAACCAGTCCTTTGCCTGTGCTTGGATATTAACTAAATTTTGAGTATGAATTCTATCTCTGACACCATGAACACACATACCTTGTTTCCACGTGGTTTGAGTCATAGCCACTTGTTCATATACATTACAACTTTATGCATTCTGAATACATCCCTGGGTCACTATTTAATCAGAAAACATTCATGTAGTGAAGTATCCCTCTGACTTTAAACATAAGTTCAATTTTAACGGGGAAAAAATGATATCCTTGGGTAATTTAGCTGTCCCTTTGTCCTGATTTCCAGTGAGTGCCAAAACTCAGGAAAAGGAGCCGGTCTCAATGTAACCCTGATGGAGGGTAAAACCATTATAACATTTCACTGCCCTCTACAGGATGCAAATATAAATTGTTTGAGTAGAACTTTCCTTTCTGTATATAATTTGAAAATGAGACTCTCTAGCAAGGATCCAGAATTTAAAACAACAGTGGCACAGCAAAGCAGGGTGGGAGGGATTCAAATTGAGTTGGATGTTAATTAAACAATTAATGAATTTAATAATGTTAATTAATGAATTAATTGGCAAGATTTCCCCAAACTTTTAACAGCAATAAAAATGCCACAGTATTATAAGGTGGCAATAATGCATGAGAGGTTTTATGAATCATTCAAATGAGGGGAAAATAAAAAAGATAGAGAAAGAGAAAAGAACTGGAGAAAAGGAGGGAAGATGTTATTGAAAATGAGTGGATGTTATTGTTTGATCTCACTTTTTTTCTCCCTTTTTGTTTGTTTAACTTCACTTGATTTGCTAACATGAAAACTGCAAAATGATTGATTAATTAGAAGAATATGCAAACTTTTTTTTTTCTTACATAGAAAAAAGAGTTTTATCCTTATAAGGTCTCATCCAAAGTCTTCATTCTGTATCATAGTTGGTTTTGAAAGTCATTTACATAATAGCTAACAAAAATGTACTCAGTAAAACACCAGGCTTTCTAAATACAGGAGATAATTATGTTGGAAGAATGATATTCCATTGCCATCTTCATTTTCAAGATACATATATTCTCCCCGTGCACAGCGTAGAACAAGAAAACACATATTAACATATATTGCACAGCGTAGAACAAGAAAACACATATTAACATATATTGCACAGCGTAGAACAAGAAAACACATATTAACATATATTGCACAGCGTAGAACAAGAAAACACATATTAACATATATTGCATAGGTGTGCACCATTAAATTGACAAGGTACAGGGAGTTGGGGCTGATTCAAGGGGTTAAGGAAGAGCAAAATCCAGGAAAGAAAGATATACTGCATTCGCTTCGTGGCATATATGTACCACCGGAATGGTATTTTTTATTATCTCCTGCACTGGGAACATTCTATTATTCCACTGGGAAGTCATAGCAGAAGAGATATAATTATCAGCAGAGTAATGGGGATGCTCTTGTTAATGGCTACCTATTCAAATATCTCAATATAATCGTCTTGCCCAATCTCTCCCCATTGCATACTCTTCTGGAGAAACTCATCAGTTATTCCACTTACTCCAGCATAATGAATTCCTTTTGCATTTTCTTTGTGAGAAATTAAGAGGAATCACAATATAACGTGTTGACATTTGAAATTCTGTGCAGAAAAGTTTAGGCTGGCAATTTAGTTTATTCGCAAGCTAAGGGAGAGGCTGCTTATTAAATTAGTTCCCTGTGTACAGAATGTGTATTTTCTTTGTAAACCTTTGCCTATGTATCTGAGTTGGGAGTTTTTTTTTTTACCTTTCTTTATCCCATCTTCTCAAAAGAAAAGATAATGTGTTCCAAATTGAAGCACTGTGTTCTTTTAGATTTTTTTTTTAATGGTTAAAATTATTGACACCAAAGATGAGCATTGAGTGAGAGGCCCTTGTGAAAAGTGAAAAAAGTAAAATAAAATAAATGAGATGTTTCCTTAAAGAAAAGCCATCAAAGTGTGTTTTCTTTTCCTTCAACATTAAACCATTCATTCTGGCCACGCTCAAGAAAGATTAGATTGAAGATATTCTTCTTTTTATTTGTTCAAATCTAAGTTTCAGTAATCATTTCCATATTTTATACCTCTTATTTTTCTTTTTAAAGTTTCAACTCATTTTCTCTAATAAGACTTGTAAACTTCTAATAAAACAGCATTTCCACTTTGTCTAGAGAATGCCAGCTATCTGGGCAGGTGATAACATGAATAAGTTTTAAAAAACTGCCATTGGAATCACTGAATTGGAAGGCAGTTTAGCTCTCCTTTCTTCCTATCTTAGAAGCTTGGCTAAGTTCTAACATTTGTGGGTGTGAAACCTGTGTCATCTGTTGATGAGGAGCAAGAAAATGAAAAAAGCATGCCTCATTTTGATTACCTTCCTGTCATGTCTTACAGTCTTGCTTTTATTTGCTTCCTCTAAAGTGTTTCATATCCAAATAAGTATTGTTAATGTAGTACCCTAAAATTTTTTGACAAAGAGAGGTTGGGAAAATAAATTCAGGGGAGTATCCATTTCTCTAAATTTCTCCAGTCATTCCTGAACAGCACACAGATTGGAACTGCTGCATCACTCCGATGAACTCATCGGAGTTTGCTGGGAAGGGGTATAAGGGAACGACAACAGGACCTCCACTTCAGCAAAAGAAAATAGAAGTCAACCTGAGAAACTAACATGCATCCAGCACAATTTCCCTGGAATGTGTGAGAGCCAAAGTCCTGCCACACTCTCTGACTCCACCAACACTCAATCCACCCCTACTCCTCATCTTCTGGGAGGTACCTGGATTCTCTCCATTTCTTTTACTACCCTTGACTGTTAAGGCAATACCTAGCCTTTCCAAGTTCTTCCTAAAATTAGTCTAAACTTTTACATTCTCATTTCAATTACAGTTCTCTTCCAATATTTTTACATTAATGTTCCATTGAGTGCCATTCTTCTTCTTTTCTTCCACTCTGCATATTACCATCAATAATAAAATCCATTGCTACTACTTCAACTTTCAAATAGTTCTACTGCCGTAACTTCTGTAATATTGGATTTGCCACTGTGTTTGGGAAATGATCTCTTGATCTAAAATGTGAAGTTTTCTTTAAGAAAGATGGTTACATCTTTCACAATAAATCCCTTACTTAAAAAAGATATTGTCTCAATTTATGTTTGGAGATCTTCCATAAGCTAAACGGAACTGAAAAGGAAATAAATGGAAGGAAGTTCCTCACAACTTCCAAGGTGTGGCAGTGAAATTTCTCTGTATGTGTGTTATTAATAACCGATTGTGATGCATCAGGATTTTCAAATTCCAATTCATAACCTATTTTTTATTATACAGAGGAAAGCTAAAAGATTCAGGGGATATACAAATGACTACAAAGGTATATGTTTGAGACCATGCTCATCAAAAAAGAAACTCTGGTTTATAGTCTGAAAGGTAGTATGTTATTATAGCAAGAACACTTGATCAAAAGACAGAAGACTGAGTTCTACTCTTAAATCTAGTTCTAGTTAACTAGCTATGTGACCTTGAGGCTGTGAATCATAAGGCCTGTGATTCATCCATAAAATGAGAAAGTTAGATTTGATTTTGTCCAATACCCCTTCTAATTTGAAGCAACTCTAATTGCATTATTTGGACTTAAAGTATCTTTCTGAAAATCAGACTATTAAAGGACAGTAGGCATAAATTATTATACATAGTAATTTCATTTTAAATGATTCATTTTTAAGAAGTTTCTGATAACAGGCAAAGAAGAGGTAATATAATTACTTAGGAGAAGGTTCAGTGAAAAAATATGGCAAATGAGATCAAGCAATCCATCATTAGAGATTTGTTGAATGTCTACTGCCTTAAATATTATGAAAGATTAAAAATATTTAAAATATTTGAAATGGTCTCTTTCTTTAGTGACTTCTGCTTTAGGGGAATGGTGAAGTATAACCCTTTATAAAAATGTGGAGCTGTGAAGTGGCAAACAGTATAGTTTTATGAGGATATACAATAGAATTTTAGATAATGACATAAATGAAACAGTCTTATGGGAACAACTGGGATCTGATACAAAGCTTTAGAATGATTGGTGGTACCAAACTGAATATAAAACAAGGTATTTTTCAATTTAGGCCAAAAGACAGGGCACCCTGTTCCAGACTTCACTGAGAGGTTATAGGCACATTTTCAAATGCTGTGTTCAATGACAGTGGGCATGTGAAGGACAAGCCCTAGACACAACTTAAAACCTTAAAATGCTCCAACATATTTTGAAAGAATTTATGACAATGAATATCCAAATGTTCACCAAAACAGAGTATCTATCAAGACACCCAAACCAGTAGACTTTCTTTTTTTTAAGACTTTACTATGAAGCTGTTTTTTGGCATGACGTAGAATATACTTCCTTTATTTACAGATATGGGTTCCTGACCAGGGCAATTATAGAGAAATATATAGGTTCACAGTATTTACTCTCTCACATACTTTTAAACTGACATTAAAAGTTTTTATCATAAGCTTATACTTATGATACAGAGTACAATATAAATGAATTAAAAGTATGGACATTTAAATATAAAATTGTTAAATCATTCTATTAAATGTATGCAATATAATCTAAATAATATGATTTGAAAGTTGCCATCATTATGAAAACAGTGGATGACATGAATTTCCATTGCAATATTAGATTTTTCAGTTTCTTTTCTCTCCATGAACTTATATTTCCATTCTACATCCCCCACAGTATCTTATCATTTAATATATTTTTATGCTTGAAAGTATTTTATTGGTTATCTTACCATCATTCTCTGCAAAAAAAAATTGTGTATGTAAAATGTAATTTAATATTTTATTTCTCTGAATGTGAAACTCCAAGAATTAAAAATTCTTCTCAATTGAGTTATTATAATTGAACTAATACACAATTGATCAAAATAATATAAATAGATCACAAATTTTGGTAAACAATATTAAACAAAATGCAGATGTTCATTGGAAATGCATCTCTTAATGAAATAGATGGGTATGGGTTTTATATTTTTCCCCATTAGCTCATGAATTCATGGATGAATATTACTCATCACTACCATAAGACAGTGTTTATCATCAATTTTCCTTATTATTGTCTTTTATAAAAGGCGTGAGTACCATTTAAGCTAATGTGGAATGCAGGGCTTACATAGAACAATCAATGTCAAAACAATCACCCCAATAATAATCATCCTTTTGTTAGAAAAAATGTAGCTTTATTGTTAAATTTAAATAAAAGTATTCATACCTATCTCAACTTCACAACATCTCGCTCTGAATTTTTATTAAGATAGATACATTAATGGATGAGAGGTAAATAAACAATAGATAGATAATTAGGTGGATAGAAAATAAAATCACAAAGTCTTGATATGATTTTTTGGTCTGGATGAAATAAGGCACCACTGCATTTAATTCCTCCTTTAAGTACTCTTAGCTTTGCTCTCACAGGACTCACCTTTGGTCACAATGTGCTCTTTTAGAGTAGTTTGGTGTTTAGAAGAGTCAAAGTCATTCAAAGAAAATGATCACATCCTCTATCATACATCAGAATTTAGAACATTTCAGCTTAAGCCAAAATATCACCATTTCCATTCCCATACTTTGTCCATAACAGAAATATGTACAAAAGAGGGATAACAAGAAAAGTCTATTCTCCTCCTTTAGGGATAACAATATTCTCAATTATCTCTAGAAGGTTTTAAATTCTGTGTGATGTGCCATGGAGAGTATAGTTTTCTTGTGGGAGAAGAACAGTTGGCAAATAGGAGAACTGGCCTCAGGTACTTTCTTGGGAAGATCCATTTTAGAATGAAGAACACATATACAAAATTGAGGATATGAAAATGTATTTCCTAAAATTATTGGTGCCAATTATCCCTAGGAAAGATATTTGTGTATTCTCAGTATGAAACCTGTTTCAGAAAAGAAGATTCCACATCATCTGCTAAAATAGATTCTACTTCCATGCTGATGATCTTGGTTTCCTTATCTCAGCATGAGCCCATCTCTCCTTATGGATCCCAACAATATGCCATGTGCTCCAAAACTATTATATAATCAAATCCTTCCAACTCATCCATAACTTTGAATTTAGATTATCATACACAGTTTACAGCTATTTAAAACTTAGGCTCAAAGTAAATTGTTCAAGATTTTATTAAAAAGAAAAGGCAAGTGTGAACTGCAAACAAATCTGCCTAACACCAACAATATGCACCCCAAGTCCTCTGTCACTCTAAACAATGAAAAGGTTATATTTTATAATTTTTGATGAATATACAGCTCTAATATTCTAAGATCCTGAAAGAGCAGCCAGTACAAAGCTCTTAGTGACACTGGAATTTTGGCCTGAAAATAAAACCAATACTTGACTCTATTTGAAAATATTAGCTCATGTTTCTGAAGTTTCTTACTCAAATTGGTCATCAAATTTTGAGTAATATTAACAGTTTCTGCTTTAGGAAATTAAAAAATAATCACACTGCTTTCAGATTTTTTCCACCTGGTCCTCTCCAGTTATGCTAGTCAATAAATCTTTTTTGTTTTCAAGTGGAGTTTTAAGTTATATCACCATCTGATTCCCATAGATGTTGGTTTCTTAGAATAGTAAAGAATGTGCTGTTGGAAAATCCTCTCAATTGGGTATGGATGTGTGTGAGTATAAGTGTGTTGACAGAATTTGGGAAGTAGGTGAGGAAGAAAACATTTGTTTAATTTTTGTCCCCTCATCTAAAAAAATATATTTTGCCTTGAGAGTCTCTTACAGCAGTCATTTCTATGCTCTGCTCTTTTCAGAAAGAATGACACACTAATGTTCACTTCAAAGCCTGACAGTTTGTAAACTTGCCTTGCACCATTCATTTTGGGAGCCATCTTTCAATGTCTTTCAGGGAGAAATTAACAGTCATTTTTGTTTGGTTTATGAAAATGGAAAAACATTTCTAAAAAATAGAAAATAGAGAAAAGAAAAATGGAGCTTTAACTGGTTAAAAATAAAAATGCTCAATTCAAGTGTGTTACATGTTTACACTTATAAAAGTTAAAGGACAACAACATGGGATGACCTTCAAGATCGTGGATGAGTAAGACGTGGAGATCACCTTCCTCCCCACAAATACATCAAAAATACATCTACATGTGGAACAACTCCTACAGAACACATACTGAACACTGACAGAAGACCTCAGACTTCCCAAAAGGCAAGAAAATCCCCACATACCTGGGTAGGGCAAAAGAAAAAAACAGAGACAAAAGAATAGGGACAGGACCTGCACCTCTGGGAGGAAGCTGTGAAGGAGGAAAAGTTCTACACACTAGGGAACCCCTTTACTGGTGGAGACAGGGTGTGTGTGCGGGGGGAAGCTTCGGAGCCGTGGAGGAGAGCGCAGCAACAGGGATGGCAGAGGGAAAAGTGGAGATTCCCGCACAGAGGATCGGTACCGACAAACACTCACCAGCCTAAGAAACTTGTCTGCTCACCCACCGGGGTGGATAGGGGCTGGGAGCTGAGGCTTGGGCTACGGAGATCAGATCCCAGGAAGAGTATTGGGGTTGGCTGTGTGAACACAGCCTGAGAGGGTTAGTGAGCCACAGCTAGCCAGGAGGGAATCCAAGAAAAAGTCTGGACCAGCCTAAGAGGCAAGAGACCATTGTTTCAGGGTGAGTGAGGAGAGGGGAATCAGAGCACCACCTAAACGAGCTCCAGAGATGGGCACAAGCCACAGATATCAGTGCAGACACCAGAGGTGGGAACAAAATGATAAGACTGCTGCTGCTACAGCCACCAAGAAACCTGTGTGCAAGCACAGGTCACTATCCACACCACCCCTCCCAAGAGCCTGTGCAACCCACCACTGCCTGGATCCCATGATCCAGGAACAACTTCCCTAGGAGAACACACAGCATGCCCCAGGCTGTTGCAATGCCATGGTGGCCTCTGCCACTGTAGGCTCGCCACCCATTCTGTACTCCTCCTTCCCACTGGGCTCTGTGAGCCAGAGCCCCCTAATTAGCTACCACTTTAACCCTGTCCTGTATGGGTGGGAAACAGACACCTTCAGGTGACCTACGCACAAAGGCAGGGGCAAGTCCAAAGCTGAACCCCAGGAGCTGTGTGAACAAAGAAGAGAAAGGGAGTTTTCTCCCAGCAGCCTCAGAAGCAGCAGATTAAATCTCCACAATCAATTTGATGTACACTGCATCTGTGGAATACCTGAATAGACAATAAATCATCCCAAAATTGAGGCAGTGGACTTGGGAGCAACTGTAGACTTGGGGTTTGCTTTCTGCATCTAATTTGTTTCTGGTTTTATGTTTATTTAAGTTTAGTATTTAGAGCTTATTACCACTAGTAGATTTATTTCCAGATTTGATGCTCACTTCCATTTTCTTGTTTATATATATATAGTTTTTTTTTCTCTTTTTCACATTTCATGAGTCTGTATGATTATTTGTGTGATTTTTGTCTTTATAGCTTTGCTTTTACCATTTGACCTAGGGTTCTGTGTGTCCATTTTTTGTTTTTTTGTTGTTTTGTGTGTGTGTGTATGTGTTTATTAGTATAGTGTTTAGTACTTCTTATCATTGGCAGATATATTTTTTGATTTGGTTGCTGTTTTCTCTCTTTCTTTTATTTTATTACATTTTATTTGTAATAATTTTTTTATTTTAATAACTTTCTTTTGTTTTATTTATTTTTCTTTCTTTCTTCCTTTCTTTCTTTCTTTTTTTCTTTCTTTCTTCCTTTCTTTCTTTCTTTTTTTCTTTCTTTCTTCCTTTCTTTCTTTCTTTTTTTCTTTCTTTCTTCCTTTCTTTCTTTCTTTTTTTCTTTCTTTCTTCCTTTCTTTCTTTCTTTTTTTCTTTCTTTCTTCCTTTCTTTCTTTCTTTCTTTCTTTCTTTCTTTTTCTTTTCTCTCACCTTGCTTATCAGCCATATGGCTGACAGGGTCTTGGTGCTCCAGCCAGATGTCAGACCTGAGACTCTGAAGTGGGAGAGCAGAGTTCAGGACATTGGTCCACCAGAGAACCCCCTAGCCCCACATAATATCAAATAACAAAATATCTCCCAATGATCTTCATCTCAATACTAATACCCAGCTCCACTCAAGGACCAGCAAGCTACAGTGCTCGACACCCCAAGCCAAACAACTAGCAAGACAGGACTACAAATCCGCCCATTAGCAGAGAGGACACCTAAAATCATAATAAGGTTACAGACACACCAAAACACACCACCAGACGTGGTCCAGCCCACCAGAAAGACAAGATCCAGGCTCACCCACCAGAACACAGGCACCAGTCCCCCCAACCAGGAAGCTTACACAACCCACTGACAAACCTTACCCACTGGGGGCAGACACCAAAACAATGGAAACTACTAACCTGCATCCTGCGAAAGGAGACCACAAACACAGTAAGTTAGAAAAATGAGAAGACAGTGAAACACAGCAGATGAAAGAGTAAGGTAAAAACCCAACAGACATAACAAAGAGAGAGGAAACAGGCAATCTACCTGAAAAATAATTCAGAGTAATGTCAGTAAAAATGATCCATAATCTTGGAAACAGAATAGAGAAAATAGAAGAAACATTTAACAAGGACCTAGAAGAACTAAAGAGCAAACAAATGATGATGAATGACGTGGTCCAGCCCACCAGAAAGACAAGATCCAGGCTCACCCACCAGAACACAGGCACCAGTCCCCCCAACCAGGAAGCTTACACAACCCACTGACAAACCTTACCCACTGGGGGCAGACACCAAAACAATGGAAACTACTAACCTGCATCCTGCGAAAGGAGACCACAAACACAGTAAGTTAGAAAAATGAGAAGACAGTGAAACACAGCAGATGAAAGAGTAAGGTAAAAACCCAACAGACATAACAAAGAGAGAGGAAACAGGCAATCTACCTGAAAAATAATTCAGAGTAATGTCAGTAAAAATGATCCATAATCTTGGAAACAGAATAGAGAAAATAGAAGAAACGTTTAACAAGGACCTAGAAGAACTAAAGAGCAAACAAATGATGATGAACAAAACACTAAAGGAAATGAAAAATTCTCTAGAAGGAATCAATAGCAGAATAATTGAGGGAGAAAATGGATAAGTGACCTGGAAGATAAAGCAGTGGAAATACCTACCGCAGAACAGAATAAAGAAAAAAGAATGAAAATAATTGAGAACAGTCTCAGAGACCTCTGGGACAACATTAAACTTACCAATATTGGAATTATAAGGGTCCCAGAAGAAGAAGAGAAAAATAAAAGGGACTGAGAAAATATTTGAAGAGATTATAGTTGAAAACTTCCCTAAGTTGGGAAAGAAAATAGTCAATCAAGTTCAAGAAGCACAGAGAGTCCCTTACAGGATAAATCCAAGGAGAAACATGCCAAGACACATAATAAGCAAACTATCAACAGTTAAATACATAGAAAAAATATTAAAAGCAGCAATGGAAAAACAACAAATAACATACAAGAGAATCCCCACTAGGTTAACAGATGAACTTTCAGCAGAAACTCTGAAAGCCAGGAGGGTGTGGCAGGATATATTTAAAGTGATGAAAGGGAAAAAACTACAACCAAGATTACTCTACCCAGCAAGGATCTCATTCAGATTTGATGGAGAAATTAAAATCTTTACAAACAAGCAAAAGCTAAGAGAATTCAGCGTCACAAAACCAGCTTTACAACAAATGCTAAAGGAACTTCTCTAGGCAGGAAACACAAGAGAAGGAAAATACCTGCAATAACAAATCCAAAACAATTAAGAAAAAGGCAACAGGAACATATATATTGATAACTATATTAAATGTAAATGGATTAAGTGCTCCAACCAAAAGACATAGATTGGCTGAATGGATACAAAAACAAGACCCATATATATCATGTTCACAAGAGACCTACTTCAGACTAGGGACACATACAGACTGAAAGTGAGGGGATGGAAAAAATATTCCATGCAAATGGAAATCAAAAGAAAGTGATCTCATTCAGATTTGATGGAGAAATTAAAATCTTTACAAACAAGCAAAAGCTAAGAGAATTCAGCGTCACAAAACCAGCTTTACAACAAATGCTAAAGGAACTTCTCTAGGCAGGAAACACAAGAGAAGGAAAATACCTGCAATAACAAATCCAAAACAATTAAGAAAAAGGCAACAGGAACATATATATTGATAACTATATTAAATGTAAATGGATTAAGTGCTCCAACCAAAAGACATAGATTGGCTGAATGGATACAAAAACAAGACCCATATATATCATGTTCACAAGAGACCTACTTCAGACTAGGGACACATACAGACTGAAAGTGAGGGGATGGAAAAAATATTCCATGCAAATGGAAATCAAAAGAAAGCTGTAGTAGCAATTCTCATATCAGACAAAACAGACTTTAAAATAAAGACTATTATAAGAGACAAAAAAGGACACTACATAATGATCAAGAGACAAATCGAAGAAGAAGATATAACAATTGTAAGTAAACACCTAACATAGGAGCACCTCAATATATAAGGCAAAAGCTAACAGCCATAAGGGGAAATCAACAGTAACACAATCATGGTAGGGAACATTAACATCCTACTTTCACCAATGGACAGATCATACAAAATAAAAATAAATAAGGAATCACAAGCTTTCAATGATACATTAAAAAAGATGCACTTAATTGATATTTATAGGACATTCCATCCAAAAACAACAGCATACACTTTCTTCTCAAGTGCTCATGGAACATTCTCCAGGATAGGTCATATCTTGGGTCACAAATCAAGCCTTGGTAAATTTAAGATACTTGTAACTGTATCAAGTATTTTTCTGACCATGCTATAAGCCTAGATATGAATTACAGGAAAGAATCTCTAAAAACTAAAAATACATGGAGGCTAAATAAAACACTACTAAATAACCAAGAGAAAACTGAATAAATCTAAGAGGAAATCAAAAAATACCTAGAAACAGGGCTTCCTTGGTGGTGCAGTGGTTGAGAGTCCACCTGCCGATTCAGGGAACACGGGTTCATGCCCCAGTCTGGGAAGATCCCACATGCCACAGAGCGGCTAGGCCTGTGAGCCAAGGCCGCTGAGCCTGTGTGCCCGGAGCCTGTGCTCTGCAATGGGAGAGCCCACAACAGTGAGAGCCCCGTGTACAGCCAAAAAAAAAAAAAAAAAAAAAACCTAGAAACAAATGACAGTGAAAAGAGGATGACCCCAAACCTATGAGATGCAGTAAAAGCAGTTCTAACAGGGAAGTTTATAGCAATACAATCCTACCTCAAGAAACAAGAAAAAACTCAAATAAACAACCTAACCTTACACCTAAAGCAATTAGAGAAAGAAGAACAAAAAAACCTCAAGGTTATCAGAAGGAAATAAATCATAGATAAGATTAGAACTAAATGAAATAGAAATGAAGAAAATAATAGCAATGATTAATAAAACTAAAATCTGCTTCTTTGGGAAGATGAGCAAAATTGATAAACCATTAGCCAGACTTATCAAGAAAAAAAAGGGAGAAGACTCAAACCAACAAAATTAGAAATGAAAACATAGAAGTAAAAACTGACACTAAAGAAATCCAAAGGATCATGAGAGATTACTACAAGCAACTATATGCCAATAAAATTGACAATCTGGAAGAAATGGACAAATTCTCAGAAAAGCACAACCTCTGAGACTGACAGAGGATGAAATTGAAAATATAAACAGACCAATCACAAGCATGGAAATTGAAACTGTGATTAAAAATCTCCCAACAAACAAAAGCCCAGGATTAGATAACTTCACAGGAGACTTCTATCAAACATTTAGTGAAGAGCTAACACCTATCCTTTTCAAACTCTTCCAAAATATAGCAGAGGGAGGAACACTCCCAAACTCATTCTATGAGGCCACCATCAGCCTGATATGAAAACCAGTGAAAGATGCCACAAAAAAAGAAAACTACAGGCCAACAACACTGATGAACATGGATGTAAAAAGCCTCAACAAATACTAGCCAACAGAATCCAAAAGCACATTAAAAGGATCATACACCATGATCAAATGGGATTTATCCCAGGAATTCAAGGATTCTTCAATATATGCAAATCATTCAATGTGATAAACCATATTAACAAATTGAAGGAGAAAACCCATATGATCATCTCAATAGATGCAGAAAAAGCTTTCAACAAAATTCAACACCCACTTATGACAAAAACCATCCAGAAAGTAGGCATAGAGGGAACTTAGCTCAACATATTAAAAGCCATATATAACAAACCCACAGCCAACATCGTTCTCAATTATGAAAAACTGAATCCATTTCTGCTAAGATCAGGTACAAGACAAGGCTGCCCACTCTCACCACTATTATTCTTCATAGTGTTTTAGCCACAGCAATCAGAGAAGTAAAGGAAATAAAAGGAATCCAAATTGGAAAAGAAGAAGTAAAGCTGTCACTGTTTGCAGTTGACATGATACTATACGTAGAGAATCCTGAAGATGCTGCCAGAAAATGACTAGAGGTAATCAATGAATTTGGCAAAGTAGTAGGATACAAGATTAATGCACAGAAATCTCTTGCATTCCTATAACTAATGATGAAAATATGAAAGAGAAATTAAGGAAACAAACCCATTTATGATTGCAACAAAAAAATAAAATACCTAGGAATAAACCTACCTACAGAGACAAAAGACCTGTATGCAGAAAACTATAAGACACTGGTGAAAGAAAATAAAGATGATAGAAACAGATGGAAAGATGCACCATGTTTTTGGATTGGAAGAATCAACATTGTGAAAATGCCTGTACTATCCAAAGCAATCTACACATTCAATGCAATCCCTATCAAACTACCACTGGCATTTTTCACAGAACTAGAACAAAAAATTTCACAATTTGTATGGAAACGCAAAAGACCCTGAATAGCCAAAGCAACCTTGAGAAAGGAAAACGGAGCTGGAGCAATCAGGCTCCCTGACCTCAGACTATACTACAAAGTTACAGTAGTCAAGACAGTATGGTACTGGCACAAAAACAAAAATATTGATCAATGGAAAAGGGTAGAAAGCCCAGAGATAAACCCACACTCAAAAGGTCACCCTATCTTTGATAAAGGAGGCAAGAATATACAATGGAGAAATGACAGCCTCTTCAATAAGTGGTGCTGGGAAAACTGGACAGCTACATGTAAAAGAATGAAATTAGAACACTTCCTGACACCATACACAAAAATAAGCTCAAAATGGATTAAAGACCTACATGTAAGGCCAGATACTATAAAACTCTTAGAGGAAAACATAGGCAGAACACTCTATGACATAAATCACAGCAAGATCCTTTTTGACCCACCTCCTAGAGAAATGGAAATAAAAACAAACAAATGAGACCTAATGAAGCTTAAGAGCTTTTGCACAGCAAGGGAAACCATAAACAAGATGAAAAGAGAACCCTTGGAATGGGAGAAAATATTTGCAAATGAAGCAACTGACAAAAGATTAATCTCCAAAATATACAAGTAGCTCAATAGCAAAAAACAAACAACGAACAACTGAATCCAAAAATGGGCAAATGCCCTAAATAGACATTTCTCCAAAGAAGACATACAGTTTGCCAACAAACACATAAAATGATGCTCAACATCACTAATCATTAGAGAAATGCAAATCAAAACTACAATGAGGTATCAATTCACACCGCTCAGAATGGTCATCTTCAAAAAATCTGCAAACAGTAAGTGCTGGTAGGCTGTGGAGAAAAGGGAACCCTCTTGCACCGTTGGTGGGAATGTAAATTGATACAGCCACTATGGAGAACAGTATGAAAGTTCCTTAGAAACCTAAAAGTAGAACTACCATACAACCCAGCAATCCCACTACTGGGCATATACCCTGAGAAAATCATAATTCAAAAAGAAGCAACACTATTTACAATAGCCAGGACATGGAAGCAACCTAAGTGTCCATCAACAGATGAGTGGATAAAGAAGATGTGGCACATATATACAATGGAATATTACTCAGCCATAAAAAGAAATTAAATTGAGTTATTTGTAGTGAGGTGGATGGACCTAGAGACTGTAATACAGAGGAAAGTAAGTCAGAAAGAGAAAAACAAATGCCATATGCAAACACATATATATGGGATCTGAAAAAAAAATCGCTCTGAAGGACATAGCAGTAGGACAGGAATAAAGATGCAGAGGTAGAGAATGGACTTGAGGATACGTGGAAGGAGAAGGGTAAGCTGGGACGAAGTGAGAGAATGGTATGGACATATATATATACTATCAAATGTATAATATATAGTTAGTGGGAAGCAGTCACATAGCACTGGGAGATCAGCTCCATCCTCTGTGTCCACCTAGAGTGGTGGGATAGGGAAGGTGGGAGTGAGACACAAGATGGAGGAGATATGGCAGTATATGTATATTTGTAGCTGATTCACTTTGTTATACAGCAGAAACTATCACACCATTGTAAAGCAATTACACTCCAAAAAAGATGTTAAAAAAAAAAAAAAAAAAAGGACAACAGCACCCAACTTGGTGGAAAACAGAAAAATAATACAATACAGTTCAAAACAGTTTTTTTTAGACAAATTCTACAAGCATGCAGTTGTCATATAGACAATAGAAGTGTTCCAAACACACACACACCTACACACACTGGATGCTTACTATTTTGTTCCAGAATTGAAAACAGCCTAAATTTTTATAGGTCATTTTTAATAAATTTTATTTAAAATTTTAGTGGAGTTTTAAACTTAATTACAATATGTCATTTTCTAAATATAAATGTAAACCCATTTAAAAAGAAGATGAATAAAAACTCACATCTTATCATATAAAAATGTCTTTACTGCTGTTTTCTGATATTTTTCACAATTTCCTTTTCATGCTATTCTAAATATGCTTCTTAACTGAAACCAATATTGGTCTTTCGGGCCACACACAGAATTACTTAGGTATTAAATCACACTCACCCTCATCTTAGCTTCTTTTCTCCCATAGCCTTCTCTGAATTTTTGATTCCAAAAAGTACTCTCCTTCCTCCTCCCTACTTTGGCCCCTTCTATCTGTCATGACCTGACATTTGTTTTATTTGAAATATACTTTGTAAAACCCAAATGAGTTCCTATGCAGTAGATACTGGTAAGAAATAGGCTGGAGATCAAAAGTAAATTATACATGGTCATATTATTTTGACATTTTTGAGATAGGAGTTAACTCCATAAATTTCAGACTACAGAGGTTGTTCCCCATCCACTGTGTGACACTGTCTCTTACCAGAGACTTCTCACATTGATAATTAGGAGACCATAAGATCACAGAATTAGGGGTTTGAATACCTTGATTTTATCTTCAACTCCATTGCTGCATTTGGTCCTGGTAAAATTAATATCCTCAAGATCCTTAGTTAAAAATCATGCCCAATGATATTTAAGTCCGCTTCCATTTCTTGCTATTGCTATCTTTATTACAACTCAAGGAGTGGTAAAGGCTTACTTACATTGGCTAAAATTGAGGGAACATGCACATCGATTTGCAAACAACATGTTATTTACTACTCTCAACATTACTTTAAGGAATTATTGACTTTAGAGATGAGGAATCTGACATTACTTACCAAGGTGGCCTAACTCAGAAATCAGAATGAGAATCCACACAGAGGCTTATCTAACTAGAGTATCCAGAATCTTACTCATAGCTTCCCCCGCCTTGTTTTAGGATTCCTCGAGAAACAGGAGTTCAGAAAAGGAAAAAGTGTTGGATATCCTGGATGGCCCATGATAGAGTACAAATTGAACGGCATCTTAGGGATAAGCTATCTCATTAGCAAGGGTGAAAAGCAGGGGAAAACCTATTTGAGTAATGGCTTGTTCTCAAGAACAAGCCTAACATGTGTGAGACCAAATTTAGACTGTACATAATGGAGTAGGAAAGCATAAACCAAAATAATTTAGAAATAATGTAAAATTCTGGCCTTTTAACTTTTTATTTCCTCTTGTCACCTCCTATTCAGTGAACTTGTAACAAAGAATTACAAAGTATCACTCTCTACATCTCAGATTATATGTACATTAGAAATTATAGCAAAATTTGTGCAATATTTATGGAACCAAGAGGTAACATGGAAATACAGAAAAGAGAAAAAGGAAAAATACAACAACTAAGGAGAAGGCTGAACAGAAAGTGAATCTTGGGAATCACGCAGGCTAACCTTGCTCAGAGAATGTGATCTTCATGATCTGCAAGTTTTCATCAGAAAGATAAAACTAAAAATAAAAAGTGTGGGTTAAGTGAGTGGGATATATAGCTTTAAAAAAAAGAAAGTAAGCGACTCAGAGCTTAAAGCTTTAGAAAACTCTGCCACAAGATATGAAAGAATAAATTACATTAAGAGCTGTTTTAGTGTTTTCCTTATTTGGGGGGAGTGCAGTGTGGATTGATTTGGACTGACCTGTACTTAAAAGCCTGGGCATTCCTGGAAACAGAGCAGTTCTATTGCTTTATCCTCCTCCTTGCACACAAATACAAAACAGTAACTTTTACACAATCTGACTTCTCAACTCCTGTCTTTTTATTTTCTCAACACAACAAGACAGCCCTCCATCCCAATCTGGCTCCATATGACCTTCCCACCATCCCTGGATTTCCTGTTTTTCTAGCTTCTTTTTTTTTCTACTCAGAGAGTTTAAATATATGGAGGCAGGGCTGGAGATTTTAAAGCCAAGGTTGCGAAGCTGTTAAATCCTGCAGCTCCACCAATTGTTCAACATTAATTTTTAGTTCATGCCAATAACATGATCCAGTTGGAACACAGCTACCATGACTCCAAAGTACACATTGTAGTGTTTAAACACACACACACGTACACTCACACACACACACACACACACACACACACACAAAAGCTGCCAATGAAAGAATAAAACATTTTGTTTGATTCAAATTAAAGCAGCATTCTACTGGATTGTGAAAGCCCACTGTTGAATTCTAAGAACACTGAGTAGGAAATAGAAATGCCAGAAGAAGGGGAAGAAAACAGAAGGAGGAGGTCACATAACACTTAGTGTCCACTCAACATGCCTCGAAGAGGGCTACACAGAGAAATTCTGATAGCCAAATTGTACCGTTATCAGATATGACATATTGAGCACAAATTCTTGATGTTGCAGTAGGCAACGTCCTAGAAAGCTCTCTGTGAACAGGGAACTGCATCTTCATGCCACTTGGTTGATTTTGCCACATACTTGAAGAAGTAATTAGAATTTTTCTAAATAAGACTTTGGTATTCCTATGTGGGGTGGAGGAGGGAAGGATTGGGAGTTTGGGATTAGCAGATGCAAACTAGCATATATAGGATGGATAAACAACAAGGTCGTACTGTATAGCATAGGGAACTATATTCAATATCTTGTGATAAACCATAATGGAAAAGAATATGAAAACTAATATATGTATGCATAGCTGAATCACTTTTCTGTACAGTAGAAATTAACACAAGATTGTAAATCAACTATACTTCAATAAAATAAAATTTTAAAAAGACTTCTGTATTTCCATGAACAAATCTTTTCTATCTGCATCTCTTTCTCCTTTTTTATTTCTTTTTTAATTCTCTATTACATTTGAGGAAGTACCAATCCTCCAAGGACTAGTCTCCAGCCCCTTATGCCCTACATCCTAGCCTTGCATTTTTGGTTTTATGAAAGATAAAATATTATAGAGGAAATTGTTCCTTATCTCATGTTCCTTTCTCTACCAGATCATTCATACAAAATGTTCTGGCCCCCTGACGTCCAGTACTGTAGCCAGGAACCACATGTGGCTGTTGAACACTTGAAATGTGACTAGAATGAATTGAAATGTACTGAAGAACTACACAACAGATTTCAAAGACAATACTAAACAAACAAATGTAAAGCATCTCATTAGTAATTGTTTATATTGTTAAATTTTAAAATGATAATATTTTGAAAATACTGGATCAGTAACATATATTATTAAAATTAATGTCACCAGTTTCTTTTACTTTTTTAATGTGACTAATGTAATATTTAAAATTGCACATGTCTTTTTCTTTTTTGTTTACATTTTGGTGGGTTATCTTTTGCTTTTGGTGGCAAACATCCTCCAATAGCTTCCTGAGAAAACTTTCATGACAAATTTTCTGAATCCTTTTATATCTAGTCATATGCTTATGTGTTTGTTATTTATTTGTCCTTGTCTCTACTTTTCTCACTATCTAAAAAATTTCTCCAAAGATAGTCTCTGTTCACTTGGTTTAAAAACTGTCTACATGCTAAGGACTTGCAATGTTAAGTCTTCAGGTCATAATTTTTTGCAAAATTTGAGACGACTACATCCACATTCTTATCAGGCATATTTACTTAAAAGTTATTCCATAGACATCTTACGTATAACTATAATCCTTTACACACACATGTGAGCTCAGTTATGTAAACATATACAGACTTGAGTCTTCTCACTCATAGCAAGTGATACCATTGGAGTACTCAGTTTCTCAAGTCAGACATCTAAGATTCTTCCTTGATTCCTTTCTACAGACTACATAACTGCAAATCTTGATTTTTCTGCTTCCAAAATGTTTAACCAACCTGACCATTCATCTCCATTTCTAGTGGAATCAGTTTTGTTTGAGCCTCCACAATTGTGTTCCCTGACTTTCTCCTCACTGGACTTCCTGTTTTTACTCTTATTCTCTTCCAATCCATTTCCTACAGCCAGCAGAAAGAGTAGACAATGTAAAACATAATCTTATGGTGAAAATCTTTAACCACTCTCAAAATGAAGTACAAACCCATGAGCATGACTTATTTGGCTCCTCATGATATGATAACATCCAGCCTCTCCAATCCTTTCTCATACCACTTACAACCTTGCACACTCTGTTCTAGCTCCTCCTGGAAATCAGTCATTCACTAGCCTCTTTTAAAAATTTCCAACCTCTTTTCTGCCTCTGGGTTTTAACCCTTACACTCTCTAGGCTCTGCCATAGATCTTTGCATAACTGGCTCCTTTACCCAAGGCTTCACTTGGATATCATGTACTCAGAGAGGTCTCTTTTTGCTGACCACCCAGTCTAAGATTGCTCCCACTACTGCAGTATTCTCTATTTCCTATCACAAACCTCTATTTTTCCTTTACAGCAATTTGTGCAATAGTTTTCTTTTCTTTTAAGTAAATAAAAGTTCATTGTACAACACCTTCTCTGCAAAATACTAGCTCTAATATGGCAAACACCGTAACTGTATTATAGATCACTGTCTCCTGGCCCATGCACAATGCCTGCCATATGAAAGATGCTCATTAAATATGGACTGAATAGGACTTCCCTGGTGGCACAGTGGCTAAGAATCTGCTTGCCAATGCAGGAGAAATGGGTTCAACCCTGTTTCTAGAGTATCTCACATGCCGTGGAGCAACTAAGCCCACAAACCACTACTACTGAGCCTGCATGCCACAACTACTGAAGCCCACATGCCTACAGCCTGTGCTCTGTAACAAGAGAATCCACCACAATAAGAATGCCATGCACTGCAACCAAGAGTAGCCCCTGCTCGCTGCAACTAGAGAAAGCCCGCATGCAGCAACGGAGACCCAACACAGCCAAAAATAAAAATTTTAAAAAAACAAAACAAAAAAATGGACTGAATAAATAAGTCTGTACTTACTGGTCCCTAGGAGCTTTTTTTCATCCCATAAATTAAAGTTTTATAATTATTGGCTAAATATAGCAGGTGTCATCATCTTTTAATGCTTCTCTTGAATAGTAGGAAATATGGAAGAGAATTATACATTTGCATTTATCATCAGCATATTCATATGCTGAGAAAGTCTCAGCAGAGGGATGAATATCTTAAGTCTAGAACATCGACTAAGTTTTTTATTGTGAAAATACACTTTTTTTCAACAATGGAACCACAAATCTACTGTCATTGGCAATGGGCATTTAATCCTCAGACCATCATATGAGAGATGGGGAGGAGAATATGGGTATCCCATTATAACTTGTCCATATATCACTATGGAAACCTCTCACACTATGATTTTCAGTCATTTATTTCTGTACTCCTTGCCCAGCCATTAAAAAAATAATCCCTCAAAGAAACAATGAAAATAGGATGAGAGGATTTTTTTTTTTTTTTTTTTTTGCAGTAGGCGGGCCTCTCACTGCCATGGCCTCTCCCTGCCATGGCCTCTCCTGCCGCGGAGCACACGCTCCGGACGCACAGGCCCAGCGGCCATGGCCCACGGGCCCAGCCACGCCGCAGAACGCGAGACCTTCCCAGACCGGGGCACGAACCCATGTCTCCCGCATCAGCAGGCGGACTCCCAACCACTGCGCCACCAGGGAAGCCCAGGATGAGAGGATTTTTAATGAGAGAATTGAATGCTTGTTACTTGAGTACTCTTTACAGATTCAATTTTGAGAAATGAATAACCCAACTTGAAGAATTTGTCTAGACAAGAGAAAAAAAAGGAGAAAAACAGGTCTTTGGTGGTATATAAAAGCAGTACATCATAGCTTCAGCTCATATCAAAGACAAGAAAGCAATTAATCAAGAGTAACTTATAGAAATAAAATGGATGTGTGCTAAACTTGTATAAATGCAAGCTTTGCTTGATGGCACTCCCCATTAAGAAACAGAAATTGGAAATTTGAAATACTATATTATAACTTCAGTGAAATAGCTGTATTTTTATATAAAAATTTCAACCAGCCAGTTTTATTCAGAAGTTGAACTTTTCTGTAGCTAATTTAAAGGAATCACTGATCTCAATGAATTCCTAAAGTGCTAGTACAGCTATTGTTAAAATGGGTAAAATGTCTTCAAACTACTGAACTTGCTGCTTGAGCTTAATTCTAAGCTCTTTTAAAATGTTCTTTCTTCCCTCTATGTTGAAACTTGAACGGAGGTCGGTGGAGAAAGACATGCCAGGAATTAAGATACTGATTTTGCAAATTCCTTTAAGAATTGTGGTTTGGTTCTTCAGAAAAATCAGCACAAATGAGGTAAGTTCTTTAATATAAAAGTTATATGGCTACAATTTGCATTCCATTAATCTGGTCTTTAAAAGTTGCCTTTCTCCCCTCTTTCCAAACTGTCATATCACACTATCATGTTAGAAAAATGTTATTTCTTGCTAAGCATTACAGAACTTTAGAACTAGAAGGGGAATTACAGCTACTCTAGTCAAACACTCTCATTTTCCAAATTTGAAATTTAGAGGCCAGAGAGTTTACATGGACTGCAAGGACCTGGCTCACATAATGGCAGTGCCAGTTCTAACCAGGGATTATATCTGGAAGTGCTCTCAGGGGCCATAAAAGTATCATTAATGAGTCCAGTGGGAAGGATGTGAAACAGTAGGGCATGTTGGAGCCAACAGAAAGTACAAGACCATATGCATGAGTTGACCAGTGAGCAAACACATTACAGGTGTAAGAAGTTGTGTATCCAACCTCAAGCCCTGTGATCATTCCATATACCATATTGTGATATACCGTATTGACTCTCTACTTTAGCTCCTTTGATATTTATGTTGAAAATAAATTAGATGTTCTACTTTAAACCATTGTCAAGTTGTTCATTTGTACATCCTTTTGTGTCAACTCATTTAGGCTCAGAGAAAATACAGATCTATATCTTGGACTAAAGTGAATAAACATTTTCCTTTGGTTTTGGGACTTACTTTATTCTAACAATGCTTTTTCAAAAAAAATTATATACTTTATTATTATTTAAAGGTATATGATAAATGATAATTGAAATTGAGTTAGTTCTATATGTTACTCAACAGGAGAGTATTTTTTTTTAATATTGTTTTTCAAAATGTTCCCAAAGTGTTTTCTTTTTCTCCTCTAAGACTTCCCTGCCCATCATTTCTGGCTATATATCCATAATTTGACTCTGAGCAAACAATTTTTATTGCTTCCCATTAGCTGATCTCTGCTTCAGTCTGGTCAATCCCTTTATTGCACCATCTCCCATAGGTTTATTATCAACCTTAAGCCATATTTTGCACCATCCCAAGAACTTAGAAAGCTACCTTGGCTGTCACCTTCTTTAGGAGGCTCATGGCATCACCCATTCCTTGTGAAACCTGCACTGCTTTCTGGGTGGCTCTGTCCCCTGCCAGAGATGGCCTTCCCCTAGATGGCTTTCACCCCCATTTATACCATAACATTTAGCACTCCTATGGTTTTTTGTTTGTAGAATTCTTGAGGATAGGAAACATACTTTCTCCCCTCTGTGTATTTTCCATACGGTCTAGTCTATTTTATGGTACTTGATCAAACTTCAACAGAGAAAACTAATCAATTTTTAAAATAAAAAACCTTAGGGCTCAAAGAGATTCTTACAAGAAACACAAACAATCTCATTCTTTTGATAGTTTGAAAAGCAGTGAAGGCCTGGTAGGCAGGATAATTGGCTGAAGCGGATGCTATTGAGTATACACTTGGTATTAGAATCCAGTCTCCCGAGTACTAAGCCAACACTTATTTCACTATCTCCTATCTCATTCACAATACCCAGAGATCATTAAGAACAGAAGAAAGAGTAACTTGCCTTGAAGAGTTGATGCACATTTTTGTCTGGATACAAGACAACCGGGCTGGGCATCCAGAATGTCAGCTCTTAGCTCTTTCAAAACAAAACCACCTGAAATAAAGCAACAGGCAGCGGGGAAAGCTGTCAAGTCCCCATTTGCAGTTTCTAGTAAAGATCACAGGAAAAAATAGACTCCAGCTTCAATTTGTCTTTATTTCAACTCCTCAAGGGCTCAGCACTAGCCGACTGCTGGAATTCTACACAAGCATGTTGACCAGCTTTATGCTTGCTTCTCCTCCTGTCTCCTTACACAATTAGTTCCTTGTTAACCACAAACCTGCAGTATCTTTCCCCTCAGGCTCTGCTCTTCTCTGTGTAGCTTTTAACCCCTTCTGTACACACTGTTTAAAACACTATTAAGGTGCCCCCATGGATGCCTGAGAGAAACCTTGGTGCCTCCTTGGTTTCCAAAGTAATTAGTTTACAGGGACATCTCATCTAACTGCAAAATCAGGAATAGATCAAACTCCCCCATCTGTGAAAGATGTTAGGAATGCAAATGCTACTCTTCCAGGTAACATAGCAAAACGGAGAGCATCAAAAGCAAGATATCCAGAGTTTCAGTCAAAGGAAAGACTGGAAAACCTTTGCTTTTTTTTTTTTTTTTGCGGTACGCGGGCCTCTCACCGCTGTGGTCTCTCCCGTTGCGGAGCACAGGCTCCGGACGCGCAGGCTCAGCGGCCATGGCTCACGGGCACGGGCCCCAGCCGCTCCACGGCATGTGGGATCTTCCTGGACCGGGGCACGAACCCGTGTCCCCTGCATCCGCAGGAGGACTCTCAACCACTGCGCCACCAGGGAAGCCCCACCATTGCTTTTTTTTTAAACCTTTCTAAGCCCCAGAAAGAAAATTACCTGGGAAGACAAAAGGAGAAGGATGAGTCAAACAAAAGCACAAAAGCATCTTGGTGTTATCCTGAAGGCTTTTTCATAGCTGCTCATGTTTTAGTGAACTCCCCAAACTTGGAAAGCATGTGTGTGTTCAGGAGGAATCAGTGAGATTGTTAACTTAGGAAGTGAAGGGAACCCAGTGTAGGGAGGACAGGCACTTCTAGGAGTGCCAATTGGTCATCAAACCATGTGTCTTCTCACAGGCAGAATTGATTTAAAAATCAGAACCTAATTAGCATTTGCCCTCTTTTTTCAGATCTTTCAAAAAATAAAATACCACTAGGAAATGCTCCCAATTTCAGATTCCATAATCTGAAAATCTTCACTTGCAAGAAGCACATAGCTTTCCATATTCATTATTAAAGAAGAAAAACAAAGATTCCAACTGTAATAAGCAAAATAACCAGGTATAAAATAAAATTAAAAGCACAAGAAATTGTAAGAAAAAACCTGGTTATTTCAAATAAGAAAAACTTGCAAATATAATTTCAGAGTCATGCAGCAGTTATAATCAGAGGAAATGGAAAAAAGAAGTGCTAGATGCAAAAGCCTCATCAGTTTTCACAAAGGAGAAAAATATAGATTGTGAAGATTTTATCTCAAGGACTTGGCATTGTTAACTAGTAAAATTGTCTAATTAATTATTCAGTAATTGATTTGTCCCTATTCAAAATATCAAGAAATGAAAAGTGGAAACAGTGTGTTATGTGTTTTCACCAAAAAAACCTCATGTTAAAGTAATCTTTTTGTTGTTGTTTTTGGTGGGTTTTTTTGATACTGTTGCTAGACTGCAAAATCTGGATGTTTCAGTAACAACATTGCTGGATTTCATCAAAGTTTTTCTCATGAAATAATTTTTTAGGCACTGGGGGAAAATGTGTAGAACATTTGAATAAAGTCAATGCCAATTGAACTTTGTTTCTTAAAGGATGAATGTCAATCCAGAGAGAGATCTTAGAGCTGTGTTTCTTCTTTCCAAACATAAGTGTCAGATGCCTGCTATGTGCTAGAATTTGAGGAAACAGCAATGAGCAAGATCCAGACAGGCAAAGACAGGCCCTCCCTTGTCTTCATGGAGATTATATAAGTTTGACTTATTAAAAAGTGGGTTGAGAAGTAGAAGGTTATTATTTAATCCTTAGATTTTACAAAGTCAGATGAATAAATCATCACATCAGAGACTTCAGGTTAAAAAGGTTAGGCTAAAATGATGCATCGTACCTGAAAGCAAAATAGTTCATAAGGATAAATGTAAATTTGAAAATCTATTTAAAACCAAACTTAGGGATGTCTCTTGAGGCCTTGAAGTTTCGGGAGACTGTAAGATTAGAGGAGGTTAGAATGTGATTTAACTTTTAAAATAGTTAATCGAGTCTTAAATTGTATAAAAAAAGGTAAAGTTTAGTGTCCAAAATAAGGGAAAGTTAACTACACTGATTAGATCAACTTGGAAGTTTTCATTTTGCTTGGGACACCACAGTTTTAAAGAAAAATTATGTAAGAACCTAATAATGTGAAACATTAGGCAAGAAAATAAAAAAGAGTGGTACATGTTTACCAAAAGAGTAAATGTTTAAATAGGACAAAACTAGCATTAAGTGATGAAGATTAAAAAGATACAAATTCTGTGCTGTTAAGGAAAAGCATACATATTTACCTACAACATAAAATAAGAAGAGAGGGTTGATGTTTAATGTGGTAGATACTAAAAGTGACCAAGCACACTCTGAATGGCAACCTGTCAAGAATGTTTTAGAAATGACCTCTTAATTAGAAAGGATTTTGGCCTAAGTAATATCTCTATGATTCCTTCTGATCTTCTAAATCTAAATCTGTGAGACTATGTAATAGAAATATTTTCTTCTGCACATTTGGCTTTAGATGAATGTTTCCTCCTGAATCACCATTATATAACCACAAGAGATGGACAGTTATTAAGTGGGAATGGTTTCTCCAATTTCTCTTGCTTTGATCTATGGATGTTATCATCTTAGAATCCAAATCCAAAAATAAGTGAACTTAGCATCTCAATCAAGCCACATTTTACCTTGTTTATTGTACTTTGTTCAAACAAAATATTAACATTCCTCCTATTATGAATGTAAGGAACGGCACCAAGAAACGGGGGAGAGCTTAAACAAGCTTTATTTGGGGACGCTCCCGGGCGAGGTTCACTGGTCCGAGAGAAAGGGGCCAGAGAAGTCGCGTCCGGGCGAGGGTTTGGGCAGAATTTATAGGGGAAGAAGGGAAAGGGGTGTGGCGAATCCGGGAGGGTGAAAGGTATTCCTTATTTGGTGGTCTTTTTGGGTATCGTGGCAATATCTGGTTCCGGTCGCATCAGTCTTGGGACCGTTAGTCCCGCCCCTCAAAAGGCGGGAAGGCTGGACCGGGTGGAAAGTCCCCAGGTCAGTTCTTGGAACTGGGTGGTCCGGAAAGTTTTGGTCTGATGCAACCTGTGAGTCTGATTGCTTTCCCCTGCCTCGGGCCAGTTGGCCTTACAATGAATATTGACACTGCTTTTGTCTCCAATTTTTTCTAAACAAAATTCAGATCATTTCATTCTATCCACATTTTAGATTTTGGGTCAATTAAGCTTGCAGTTTCTTTTAGTCTTTATGTTAAACTCAGAATCATTCCTAATTTGCCATGGTTTATGATATTTTAGGGTAGTTCCAGAGATATGACGCTAATTCTCAGGTTTGCTGGTATCCAATTTCAGAATTCTCTGGAGTGCTTTCTCCAGAGACTGACTTTCTGTCTCCTTCAGGAGAATAGTAGAGGCTGTTTTCTGCCTGTGTTGGGTGGAGGGATCCTTCCAGCTTCTCTCTACCCACTATTCTAGAAGTACTTGTTATCTAACCCTGTGTTTTTCCAGACTTTGAGGTATAAATATGCTTGCTTTTTCTTAAATTATTCTCTCAGCAGAATTGCAGGAGATGATTTTCCCCTGTTCTACTTAGTTACCACTGGTCGATCTGTTACTCATTTTCCAACATTTTGTTGACATCATTAGTCTGGAGTCATTTCCTATCTTATTCTTCTTGTCCTCTTGTATTTATATCTTTATTTTATTATGTTGTGTTTTCAGAAGGAAACATACAGTATAAGTGTTGATCTGACAGGTTTAACCAGAAGTCTCATCTTTATTTATTTATTTATTTTTCATTTCAAACACTTGAAGCTTTGTTGCTGTTTTTTATTAATATTAAAACGGAAATGACAGGCAAATGAATCCGAATTCCAATAGTATATATCTCTGTTCAGGGGAAATTATACATGGTAATAATTCTTTTTTTCTATTTTTTAATATTTCCTAGATATTGCAACTGTACTATTTTTATAAGAACATCTAATTAAAATAACCAAAATAATTTTTATTCAATATTTTCCATTACTGTGTAGTTTTAAAATAATGTAAATAAAATAGTTAACACCACAAAATTAATTGCCTTAGTTTTTATATTAAAAAAAATTCAGTAAAATAGTTAACACCACAAAATTAATTGCCTTAGTTTTTATATTAAAAAAAATTCAGAGTGCATTTTTGAATTAAAAGAGTTGAGAAGAATGGTTATAAAATAAAACAATGTATTATGGAGTGAAAGTTTACTGGGAATAGGTACTTAAAAAATACAAATCAGAGTGATTGATTGACATTTAGGACTTGCGCGTTGTGAAGGTCACCATACTTCTTTTAAAGGTATTTGTTAAGAGTTTTAGATTCAGGACATTGCCTGCAAGAGCGTGGGTTATGAAGTTAAGGCCTGGCAAGCTAGGCTCAAATGATTTAGGCTTTAAACAGTTAACCTTCTCATTCTTCCAGAATTTGTTGGAAGGGTCTCCCTTGGGGGATTGTGAGTACCAAGCTCTACTCTTGCTTACAGGTTCTCCATGATAATCCCTGGATTTGTTCTGGGTGGGGACTGGAGGCTGTGGGATCCCAGAGAAGGATTATTGTTAACATTGTTATTTAAAAACAGAGTAAACAAATAACAAGGAATTCACTGTAGGGAATGTACTGCCTTGAGCTTTGAGATGGGGGGATTCAAATGGGATTTTCAAAATTATATTGCTCGTATTTCTAATGGAACAGATGTGGATTTAAAAAAAAATAAAATGAAATGAGTTCCTGAATGGTATTCTCCAAAGCAGCTCCCACCATACCAGCCAAAAGTGAGTAGACTAAATTTATAGGATACATTTTGGTGACATTTTTACAACTTATGCCAGTTCAAATCCATTTCATCTTATTTGATTCCATCTATTCCACTTCACTTTATCTCATGACAGGTCACTTAGATTTCCCTGAGCCTAAGTCATTAACCTTTTGGATACACATTTTTAATATTTATTAGTGATATTTAATATATTTAAATTGGTGACTTGAATTTCTGTAACTAAACTAATGTCCTTTTATGTATGTACAGGTATGTCTTATACAGACTTAAGCTTTTCCTCCTCTGGACTTCCTCAGAGATGAATGATATTTAATTAAGTAGTTTTAAAAAGATATTTGTAGGGCTTCCCTGGTGGCGCAGTGGTTGAGAGTCCGCCTGCGGATGCAGGGGACATGGGTTCGTGCCCCGGTCCTGGAAGATCCCACATGCCGTGGAGCGGCTAGGCCCATGAGCCATGGCCGCTGAGCCTGTGCGTCCGGAGCCTGTGCTCTGCAACAGGAGAGGCCACAACAGTGAGGGGTCCGCGTACGGCAAAAAAAAAAAAAAAAAAAAAAATTTGTAGATTTTGTGTTGTTTATAAAACAAATTCATACTCATGGTAAAAAATATAAATTGGAAAATGCAGTAAAGTACATGAAAATAAAGCTGTCTATAATCTTACAACTTTCAAAAATCCAATTGTTGCAGGAAAGAAAGTGGAGCCAGAGAGAATGGTCCCATCCCAGGGTCCGAGACCCTGGTTAAGCTGCCAAGTGTGAGTTCTTAGCTTCTAGCAGGAAGAATTCAAGAGCGAGCCATAGTAAAGTGAAAGAAAGTTTATTCAGGGAGATATACATACTCCACAGACAGAGTGTGGTCTATCTTGAAAGGTGACAGGTCATGGGAGAAATACACCCCACAGACAGAGTGTGGGCCATCTTGGAAGGCTAGAGGCACCAGGGTACGGGGTTGTCAGTTTTTATGGGCTGGGTAATTTCATAGGTTAATGATTGGGAGGATTATTCCAACTATTTTAGGGAAGGGGTGGGTATTTCCAGGATTTGGGTCACCACCCTCTTTTTTCGCCTTTTATGGTCAGCCTTGGAACTGTCATGGTGCCTGTGGGTGTGTCATTTAGCTTGCTGATGTGTTACAACCAGTATATACTGAGGCTCAAGATCTAGTGGAAGCCAATTATCCATCATTTTGGACCTATTTGGCTCTAACCAGTTTATGCTGTGTCCTCAATGGCTGTCATTCTTTTAAACGTTGTGCTCTGCCCCCTTCCTGTCTCACAAAGATACTATACTATAACATTGTAATCCTATGGGCTTTTTTTCTCATAAACAGGCAACTTATTATTGCTGTTGCTTTATAAATTTGGGCTCACAATCTATGCAATTTTGCATCCTGTTTTTTTGAAAATATATATATTACTCTTTAAAAAAATGATTTCCATTATATTTGGAAGGAACATTTTCCTTATCTCACATTTGGACAGTACAATTTTTAATGTATAGATGGTTCTTATTTTATTTTTTAAATCACCTCATTTCTGAGCATTTGAATTGTTTCTTGGCTATCACTCTGTGTGTGAGTGTGTGTGTGTGTGTTTGTGTGTGTGTGTGTGTGTGTATGAGTATATATGCATATACTGTAGGGGAGGAAAAATAATTTTCCCTCTACCCTTCCAGGTTCTTGGCTGAGATTGTGTAATAATAATTTTAAAAAATTAATAGGAGAAAAACAAACAGAAGTTTAATAACATGTATGCTTCCTGCATGCAAGAGAGATATCTGAGAAAAACTGATTAACTCCATGAAATGGCCCAATCCTCCACCTTAATTAAATACCATCTTCATCTGAAGACAAGAGAAGGTGTTGGTGGTGGGGGAAGCCCAGGTACGGGAGGTTGTTAAGCAAAGGACAATCAACAAGGGAATGGTTGTTATGCAGATTTAAGTCTATGTCATCGCCATTGCTAAATTTCTAGAGATTTCATCCTCCTCCTCTTCCTGATACAAAGAGAAAGATACTCTTACAAGAGAGATTTCTTTTTATAAATGTAAATGTCTCTTATAAAAGGGTAAATTCTAAGTTTTTAGAGCTTTTCCTATATAAGCTCTTTCTTAAAAAATTATCAGCTCAAAATAGCACTTATGCCAAATAATCTTCGGCATATTTTGAGGTAGCAAATTCTGCTCCCTTCATACACAAACACACACACACACACACACACACACACACACACATTATATATGTGAGAGAGAGAGAGAACCGATACAGAGAGACAGAGACAGAAACAGACATAGGCAGAGAGAGATAGAGACCTCAAATAAGATATTGTGAAATAAACAAAGATCAACAGAATGAATAAAGAAAAGGCTATTCATTCAGAGCTTGTTACAGCAAAGCAATCAACCACCATCACTTGTGTTTTGATGGAGACTCAAAGGCAGGCAGGGGAGTGAGGAAGCTTTAGAATGAAAAAAAGGAAAGAGTTCAGCTATTGGCCTGATTAGAGACTATTGGCATGAGGAAGCTTTAAATGCGCCAACTAGAAGAGGGCCATCCTACGCTATTGGTTCAGGACATATTTTTGGATTTCTCTAGCTGGTCCTAAATTGGAAGTGGGGGAAAAAATTAGAAAGCTGTCAATTATCAGTCAAGTACTGCCTGGCATTTTGGGCCAGTTGTTACAGAAATTATTGTTTATTCCTGTATTGTTACTAGAGATAGCAGTCTGAGTTCCCAAATTTCTGACTAATGGCTGTCTTCTCGGCTGGTAATTGTAGATAAGGTGTTAGTTTTCTGGCTACGGTGCTGCAGATTGTGGATCAGAGTTTTATTTTTATATATGATCTGGCCATTGTTTGTATATTTGGTCTCTCAATATACACACTCTTTTAAAATACTTCAAATACACATAGGACATTTATATAAATTGATTATATCCTAGATGACCACAACAATTTCAGTAACTTCTAATTGATATTGTACAGACCTAATCACATGAACAAAATGTGGTAAATTAGAAATCAACATAAAAATCAGCATAAAAATAGCAAAGAAGAAAAAGAAAGGAAAGAAGAGGAAGAGGAGAAGGAGATTGTTGGAAAAGAAAAGAAAGGAAAGAGGGAAGGGAAGGGAATGGAAGGGAAGGAAACTAGTATCCACATTAACCACAAAAACTTCACAACTTTGGAAAGTAATTAACACTTATAAATATGACAAAATACAAATGGAAATTTCAATTATTTAGATACAATGGAAGTTCCACATATCAACATTCATGGAATCCAGATAAAGTATTTAGAGGAAATTTTATGACCTTTAATGTACATATTAAACAAAGCTTTAGTGAAAAATCTGTGTAGGTTATTTTTTTCAAAATTATTTGGCTATTTTAACATGTTCAGATATATTTCAAGAATAGTTTTTACTTTGACTTTGTGGAAGTATTGAATAATGTTTATCCAGATTCCCCATTTTTAATTTTATTTATTTATTTACTTATTTAGGTTGTGTTGGGTCTTCGTTGCTGTGCACGGGCTTTCTCTAGTTGTGGTGAGTGGGGGCTACTCTTTGTTGTGTTGTGCAGGCTTCTCATTGCAGTGAATTCTTTTGTTTCAGAGCATGGGCTCTAGGCTCATAGGCTTCAGTAGTTGTGGATCACAGGCTTAGTTGCTCCGTGGCACGTGGGATCTTCCCAGACAAGGGATCGAACCCATTTCTCCTGCATTGGCAGGCGGATTCTTAACCACTGCTCCACCAGGAAAGTCCCCCATTTAAAAAAAAAATATTTTGCCACATTTGCTCTTTCTGCTTATGTGTATATATTTACTTGTTCTATAGCATTTCAGAGAAAGTTGTGTACAGTATGTCATTTAAACTTAAATTCTCCATAGTATATTTTCTATAAACAAAGAACTAACTGTAGTGCAGTTAATAAATCCAGGAATTTTAATATCGATAAAAGAATACTATCTAATCAATAGCCCATATTCAAATTTCACCAATAGTCTCAATAATGTTCTTTATGCTAACCTTATTTCCAGGTTCCAATTCAGATTATACATTGAATTTAGTAACCATGACAGGACTCACTAGGCCTTTTAATCTGGAATTGCTTTGCAACACTTTTTTGTCTTTCATAAAATAGTTTGAAAAATACAAACAGCCTATTTAGTTTGTAGCTTGTACCTTACTTGGGTTTCCTCACAATTAGATTCCAGTTACTCGATTCTGTCAAGTATACAACAAGTAATGTTCACTCCAGAATGTTGGTTTCTCCCATTGTTAGTGATATTTTCTTTGATCATTTGGTTTACAGGTGTCTGTCATGTTTATTTAACTTTAAAGTTTGTTTTTTTGTTTTGAATAAAAGCTATTGTGAGGAGATACTTTGAGTCTATCTAAATATCCAGTTCCTCATCAAATGTTTGTGTTTGTTGATAATTCATACCAGAATCATTATGTCTATGCTGATTACAAAGTGGTGACTTTTCTAATCTCACTGTCCCTTCTACATTTATTAGTAGGCTTTGTACTGTAAGAGCTTTCCTTTCACTATATTTATGTATTTACTTGTTTATTTATGTGTTCCTAATCTTTAAAGAATCATGGAATTTTACTTAATGGATACAAATTTTTGTCAATGTATTTTATGCCTTTTTAGGGTAACCTTCTTGCAAGTAGAGTTTTCTGAAGTAAATGCATGAAATTCAACCAAGCTGCTTTCCAGAAAAGCCAGATTTGAATTCCTATCACTAGTGTATTAAAATGCTTACCTCACTATATTTTCTGGAGTTTGATATTGGTCAATGCCATGGGTGAAACATGAAAACTGATTGGTATTTTATTCTACAATTTTATTTACTAATAATATTTCAAGTTTATTTCATATTTATATTAGTATGCTCACTTACGTCTTTTTTTCTTTTGGGCTGTTGGTATTTTTCTGACTGATTTTTTAAGGATACATACTTTGACATACAATTGTCCTTAAAATATCTTTTCCTGCCAATCATACTTGTGTTGCCAATATTTACAAAAGTCCCTGCAGCTCAGGAAGTTTCTCTAACCCTCCTTTCATAAAATTATCAAGAGGATGGCCAGACACCAATTTACCTGTCTGAAACCCAAGCCCCTGGCGTATTATTTATTGTTTGCAACGTGATATCTTGTGCAGACAGATGTCTCTGGCTGCTGATTTGTGCTTTACCACTGGACACTGTAACTCAAATTAGTCTCAACTCTGTTCTGTAGCCTGAGGATAAGTCCTGTTTTAAGCCCCTTATTCCCTCCAGGTACAATAGCCTTGGGTTCTGCTTGTCTTGAAGGGAAATTCTGACAAGTAGAAGATACATTAGGAAGAATACAGATTGTCGAAGTCTTTATGTTCAAGCCAAACCTGTGGTGGTTCATCTAGATTAACAGTTCTCGGTGTGTGGCCCTGGGAGCTTCTCAAGTGGTCAACAGAATTGAGACAATTTTCATAATAAAACTAAGATTTCATGTTTCTCCTTCATTCTCATTCTCTCATAAATATACAGTGGAATTTTCCAGAAGCTACATGATTTCTGATATTGCAATAGATTGAAGAAAAAACACATATGGGAATTCAGCCATCTTCTATTCAATCAGGCACTAAATAGATCTAGAAAATGTGAAACAATGATAATATCACTGGAATTATCTTTATTTAAAACATGTAGTTATTTTGCATTAAAATATGCTACTAACATTAGGATGTAATTGATTTTTTACATTTTTATTTTTAAATGAATTATTTAGTTTTTTAAGTTTAATATCTAATATGGTAAATAACAATAGATAAAACCCACATGAATGAAATCAGCAGTTAGAATTTTAAAATAAAAAAAAACCAATTTTGTCACCTCTCTGCTGAAAACCCATCTATAATTACATTGCACATATAAATTCCTAATAAATGTTAGAACTCTACACTGTGTGGACTGACTCATGCCCACATTAGTAGCCTCTATACAACTCACTTTCACTCTGGAAGTGTTATATACACTGACCTTCTTTCAGATCCTCCAAGTAATCAATTTCTTTCCAATTTCTTACAGATGTTGCTCCCTTTGTCAGGAACATTCCCCTTAATGTCTTACATGGCTACCTCATCTTACCTCCTTGGAGATACCATTCCCAGATTACTGTCCTGTCTTTAACTATTCTCTAATTTTTTTTTTTTTTTTTTTTTTAGTACCTTATCCTGTTCCATATAGACCTTGCTGATTTAATAAGCAAATCAGGGAGCAAATGGACTTGAACAAAACTAGTTCTTGGACATGGCTTATACTTCCCAGGTGATAATCTGCTGTACTGCCCACTCCTCTCTCTGGTTTCCCATTCTTTTCCCAAATCCTGAGGAGCAGAGAACTCATTTTCTTGTCAGTTTCATCAAAATTTCACATTTTAAATAATTTTTCTATGAAGTTATTTATGTTTAATGGGACAGTTCTAAAATTCTGCCAGAGTTGATGCCTTCTGTATAGCCTTTCCAAGTACATTTAAATATTGATTGTAAGCATCTAAAGACAGGGAGAAAAAATTATATGCCTAACACACACACATGCACTCACACACACAGACATTATACCTAACCCACAATGAAATACAATGAGTTATCTGACCCAACATGTTAAGTGATGATTTGTGATCATTTATGTATGAAAATACAAATACTGATAATGTCTTAGCTGTGTTTAGTCTTGTCTCCATCACCACCATCGTACAACATTTGCTAATTGACAAGTGAACTCAATGAAAACTTGGTAGAGGATGAGCCTGGTATGCTATGATAAGGAAAGTGTAACCAGATGCGGTAAAATTCTTGCTGGATCTTTTACTTCTGAAATAATAGGTGATTTAAAGGGAACTGTAAAAGAAGACTTGGCTTAGAAGATTGAAAAGTGGAGAAAATCCACTGGAGGACAATTTTTTTAAAGATGTGATTAAAGATGCAGTGAAGTCCTGACTTGTTTGTAGATCACTCAGGGTACTTGGAATTGACTAGGATTTCTATACTTCAAAGTAATATGGAAGTATCAGAGAATTAAATTAATTGTCACCAGAGTGGGTTACAGATCCACTTTAAAGAAGAAAATGTTAATTTTCTACCCTCTTTCCTTTTGTACACTCCCCAGTTTTCCATCCAAGAAAGTACATACATCCAGGAAGCTCATTGCTTTCATGATATCTGAAGTCATGCTGGTCATAGAGAAAAGTGAATTGGATTTGCCAAACCCATTCCTATTAAGGTGTACATCCTTTTGCTGTTAACTTCTCCTAGAAAAAATTTCATTTTAAAAAACAGACTTGATGAAGACCTAAAGGATGCATGACTGTTATCAAAGCCTGCAGTGATAGCAAAGAGAGCTCTAGTGGCAAGAGGCTTGCCTAGTTCTCTCAAATGACATATACAGATACTTACTGTTCTTCATCCTTTCCTTTCTACAGTACAGAACTCTAACCAATTGATAGGCAAGCACACTACTTGTGAACTGAGCATGATTCACACATCTCTTAATATTTTTGTTCAAACTGTGTTCTCTACTTGGCAGGTCCTATACGGTACTAAGAAGAAGTCTAAGTCATTGAGCCAGCAGAAGTGGGAATGAATCCTGCCTCACCCTCTTCCTACCTGGAGCTCCATACACAATTATATTCTCACTGATACTGTTTCCTCATCTGGGAATGAGAATAATAGATCCTGTTGTGAAAATTAGAGATGACATTAATACACGTATGGGTGCTTCATACATTAGCTAGTTTGATAAATATTATAGTTGTACAATAGACAGCACAGTTACATGAATGTGACAGATCAATACATATAGATCTTTATATACAGATCTTATTCTGTCTCTATACATGCATATTAGGTATATTATACATAGTACATATGCTGTCCCCACTTCCTTTTTTATACTTGTTAATCTAAGCTGTCTCCTCAGTTACAACATTGTCCAATCAGAAAGGACAGTGGCCACAAACACTGGGAAGGTCATCTTTGGCCCTACCAGCTGCTATCAGCCCCATATTAGTTAAATTCAGTGTCCATATTAAACAAAACTTCCTCCTTGATGTCGCTATCGATACCATCCATTGTTTATATCATCTCCCTCACTGAATTCCCATGGCACCTTTTCACTTGTCTATTTTATTTTGATAATTGAACACGTTTTAATTAACCTATTTTCCATGTTAAATTTTCCATATGCCACCCCCCAAGTAGACTGTAATCATTTTGAGAACAGGGAATATGTCACACTTCTTTCATAACTCATAATGTCATGGGAAATACCAGCCTATGAAAGGTGCTTCAGACTATTTGTTGAACTTTATTGAAATGAGTCTGCTAGGAATGGGAATGAAACTGCCATCACTCTCTGATCACAACTGAGCCCTCTTTTCACTCCCAGCTCTGCTGGCCCTGCACCCAGCCAGTGACCCACCCAACAGTGCAAATGCATTTGCCATTGGTTTGGTTAATGTGTCACTGTGCCAGAATAGAAAAAAACTTGTTTTTTCTCATGTTCAGTACAATAGGTTCTCCTATTTTGAAGTGGAATAAGTTTCCCAGTATGATTGCTTTTGAAGAGGAATATTTCTATGAGAAAAAGCTGGAAAGAGTTTGCTCCTGCTCTGACTGCATTTTTTAATCATCACTGTTTGCCCCTCCAGTGCATCCTCCCATTTCTGAAGCCAGGCTTGTGATTTTGATGCACCATCATGGCTAAATACAGTATATCATTTCAGCAGGCTCTTCACATTGTGTTATTGTTAATGATGCTTTTTATTTACCAGAACCATAGGCAATATGATATTACTCTCATTCAGTGAGCCCGGCAGGAGACTTTTTAAAAGTGTAATGCATTTGCTCTATGTCTCTGATCAGGTGGATCCGGCCTGGAAAAACTCCAAGTTGGGTAATTACATTTTTGCTACCTATAATTACCACCACCCCTTTGAGAGCTTTTTGCATTCTTCTCCTTTCATACTCCACACATGAGTAGTGTTTGCTGAACACTATTTTTAAAAGAAAAGAAAATCAGCTAGTTTTAACCTCCAGGAGGTGAGGGGAGATTATGAATAGGTTAATGGAGAGGTCGGAATGGACACTTCTGAAATTGAAGGAACGTCATTGAAGTTTGTCTTTATTTTTCTCATTCCTTCAAAATCCATGTCCCTTTTCCCTTTTTTCCATGACCCATCTTCTCTCACTTTTAGATAAACAGCATTCTCATGCTATTATGACTTTCCCCATAATGAGAGGAAGTGATCTAGTAATATCATTCTTACTAAAGCATATACATTATGTTTCATAACTTGTCCAGAGGAATTTGAACTTTATAAATGATAGCTACTGGAAGGAGCAAAGGCAGCATAAGAGGACTGATTTCCAAAGGCAGGAAGTTAGAGCCCATGTCCTATGAGAAAAGAGATCCTTTCAAGTGGGGAGTGCAGTGCATACAACTAAATTCCCTCTCATGCTTACACACAAGAACTGCACTGCTTTTTAAAGTAAAAAGAAATACTAGATTCTACATTTCATTGTCTCTAATAGGTTACATTAGCATACAAGGCTCTTTGCACATAAGGTGTAACAGGGTCAAGAAGAATGCATTTAATGTTTCTAATGTAAGAGGTCCCAGGATCAACCATTTTTTTTAAAGAGTAAAAGCACCCGAAGTCAAGTGATGAAGGTGAATGACTAAGCTGAGTGATAATATCTGAGTACAAAAATGTATGACCTTGAGATCCATAAAATAAGACTAAATTTCAATCCTGCCTGGTAGAATTAGAAAGGATGCCATGGCAGGGCATCAATCTTTGTATCATAGTTACATGAAGGGATGAGTTTTAAAGGGAAACTTCTGCTTTAGTGGGTAATACCCATTTTGATGGTGTGTCACATTTTTTTTTTAATGGATATACATGATGTGCTCTTATTCCTTTCATACCTCTCCCTTCCCTTTGGAGACTTGGGTGCACACAGCATCCCTATAGTCCATGTCAGCCTATCCAAATGCCTCTCCCTCAGAGTCACATGTAGTTTACCATCTAGGCAATAGCTCAACTGACAATGAGAGCTGACACCACTGTAATGGAGGAGCCCAGCACATATTTATGGAACATTAATTCAGTCTATAATATTATAGCTGTCAATGTCGACTAATGTAGATTTTTATTTTATACATTTTTGCTTTTCTGGTATGCCTTGATTTTGTTAATTCTATGCAGATTTATGGGGGAATTTGCTATATATCACACTCGGTCACCTTTCTTTGCTTTCCTGATGTCACAGACAGTCACATGCCACTTGAATCTAGAAATTATTTGAGGCAGGGCTGAGCAGAGTGATGGATTTCTCTGCTTACACTGGACTCAGAACAGAGCCAAGGTGACTCTTAAGGGAACTGGCCACATATCAATTAACATCTGGAAGTGGTGGTGGCAGTGGACAAAACCAACTTACACTCTGAAGGTCTAGAAGGCAAGCACAGTTTTTGAAAAAAGTGATAATTTAAATTTAAAAGCGTTGCATTTTAGGTGCTGACAGGACATAAATGGAAACATTCCAAATGAGCATACACATTTGGGAGTGATGCTATTTAAAAGTAAGAAAAAAATGTGGTATTAGGAGACATTCTTTCTTTGAGGTCCTTTTAAATGTAATGAGTGGGGCCCTGTTTAAACACTTGGGCTTATATTAAAAGTTACAATTCTTTTGATCACCTGACTTGACAGTCATTGCTGAAGAGTTTCCCTGGTCTTTTGTCACATTTTGGCAGTAAATTTGGCTCATATTCTCAGTCTAGCATCTCGTTCTTGTAATACTGGTTTGGGTTTCTATGACCTATGAACACCATCATCCCATAACTTCTGGTATTTCCCAATTGGTTTTAGTACAACAAAAAAGCAGCCCATTAATGACAGATCTGGAATCTTTGCCTTGAAATATTTTCCTGTTCCATGACTCTCTTTGATGGTCAGGGTCCTCCTGAATTTATTTCTACTGCTTTTTTTAACTTCACAATTTGATTAAATCTCCACATTTTTTAAAGCACAATTCACCAGCCTTCCAACTTTGACCATTGCTTTTTCCTTCAGAAACTGTATCCATATTTAGAGTCAGTACTCCTAGACTGACTACTGCTAAGTAGACCTACTACCACCTCTAGTCCTACTGGTTCTACTAGTTTACTATCCACTAGAGCAAGAGCTGAGAAACTTTTTCTATAAGACCCCAGATAGTAAATGTTTCATGCTTTATGGGCTGCATATGGTCTTCTTTGTCAATCTTTTGCTTATTCTTTGTATTTTTTGGTTGGTTTATCTTTACAACCCTTTGAAAATATTGAGAAAAATTCTTAGCTTGGGCCATTCAAAAAAACGTACTGATCCCATACCAAAAGGAGGAACAAGAATGGATTCTTATTCTGTAGAGAAGTCAAAAAGACTGCAGAGAGATGATGAATCATTGCCACTAAAAATTAAGGAGATAAAGTGGTGATTTTAGAATATGTAATTTTACTAGGGAAATTATTTTTCAAGTAAATGCAATCACTTTCTAACTTTTCTGTTTTGTGTGACTTTTCTTTATCTTCTGCTTCAAACAGGGTCAATATAACCCTGGTCTTCTACAAAGAATTTAAATAGTCCCAAGAGTCTGTTATATTCTTTCAAATCAAGTACAGCATGTTTGTAGTTCCTCCTTAGAGAATAAACCCACCTTGAGTTGACTCGGAATTGGACTGGACTTCATGAATAGACTGTGTTTGAGTATGGCTATGCACTTAACAAGCCATATGATAAGATGACCTTTCAAAATGCTTTTCACACTCTTGGTGTTCCCACTCTTCTTGAGGTACTATTTTAGATCCTGAAGGATTTTTTTTTCTTTGCAAATTCATATTTAATGGAAGATATTAACACCATAAGCCATGTTATCTGTCACTTGGCTTAGTCATATTGGCAAACAGATCTTTTGGACAAGTTTTTGCAGAAGATACAATGTAGCAAAGTGAAAGAGAAGAGGGAAGCAGGCATGTCCCAAGAGACTGTGGGGAAATGACCAATAAAAAATCTCTGACTAAAAGTTTGCTCTTCTGAACTTTCTTCAAGAACCTCCATTTCTTAGTAAGGATTATTAGTTACTAAGTATCATAAATTTATACTGATATCCAGAGAGGTGAATCCCAGGAAGGGATATTCCAGAGACACTTTTGTGCCTTCTTAGCTATTGAAATAGCTGGGCCAAAGAGAATCTACCATCAGTCTGCTACCTGGGAAATCTCTGCTGTCCTCCATCAAATTCAGGAGAAAAGAATGATCTGCTAAGAAAGATTTCCTTCCCAGTTTATTGAATTAACAAGCCAGAAAACAAACCCACACATACCCAAGCAGAGGGGAAAATTTTCTTGGCTTGATGAAACATCTCCAAACAGAAAACTATGAATTCATATTACTAAACTTCAAAGGGCACAGACATGATGAAATAATGGAGTCATGTGATTGAAAAGGGATTCTCATTTTTGCAATATGGGGAAGGTAATTTGAAGAGTTCATTTGAGATTTCTGAGATTATGTATTCAGTGTCTCTTTCAAGAATTTGAGTAATTTGTTACTATTTTAAAAATTCAACTAGTGCTTCAGGCCACCTTTCAGTTTTCTGCTATTCTTTTGGTGACTAGCATAGGGCTTGCCCATTGTATGGATTCAAAGAGATATATTGACCAATTGATTACATTTTATGCCAAAGCTACCCTTGAACTTCATAAATCTCTTACATCTCAAATTTGTCACTCTGAATACATGAAAAAGGAAAAAGGCAATGTACCCCTCTTTGCCCTGCCTTAGTCACTCATTGTCCTTGTATCTAGTTCAAAGATTTATTTTTTTTAATCAGCCCCAATCAAACAATTCCTCTAACCAGTTAACCTTTCAGGTTGTTTTCCCCTTATTTCTGAAAGTTTGTCTTCAGCTGTCTTCTTTCAAGGAGTTCAAAAAGAGCCAAAAATGATACAGTGGGATAGTCTAAAAAACAGATGGAAAAGTGGTAACTTAATTAGTAGAAATATGAGGAATACTATATATCCTCCCCCTTTGGCACTGTAAACACACACACACACACACACACACACACTCACTCACACACACGTACAATCTTCCTCATGGTCATCTATTCTGAAGTTCTAACCAGTAGACTGATATTCATGCATTTAGAATGCTCACATCGCAGGCCCTTATCAGGTGATTTGTACCTAAAAAATGCCTTGCCAAACAGGTAGAAGCTAAAGGGAGAATTATTGGCAGAATTTCACAAGGAATAAGAAAGAGGACTGGGAATAGGGATTTGGCAATATGGTGTAGTACTTCTTTTGTTGGTATTCCCTTGCTAAATGTATCTTATGACAGCATGTTTTTAAAATATTAAGCATTTTAAATGTTTTATGGTATTCATTTAGCACAAATGGCATTAAATGTGCATAAATTACATGTTAATATGTTGTTGGTTTTTTTTTAATTAGTGAAAAAAGGCAATGTGAAAGGATCAGAAACAAACTTTCTGATTTCATAACTATTTTGAGGAAAAAGTACAACATGACTTTTTTTTAAAAGGCCCAATGAAATGGCATTTCTCTGAGTTTGTATGACATGAGGTCACTTTGCTCCATAATTTAAAGTTAACAATTTTAGTTGCCGTTGGTGTAGATTTAAATTTTCCTAATTTTCCAAGCATTCAAATTCCTGTCTACTTTGACAATCTCTTCACTCTGAGACATTCCAGCTTAGTTTCTCTTTGTTTTACAGTCATATGTTTCTTTTGGGAATGCTAAACCTTTGGGAACATAAGTGTGACAGGAAAACCAAGGAGCATTCTCTTTCTAAACAACAGCAAAACTCCAAGAAGATGCTCATCAAATAATTATGAGGCTTGAAACATTCAAAAGTCATCGTCTTCTGTGATGTGTAGAATAATTAAATCCAATAACAGCATGACATCAGTGGTAGATAATTTTCAGTCATAAAATGCCATTGTCTTGCATTAACTTGGAGGTTTTTGTCTCCATTTCACTAGATAGAGTACAAAACATTGTGACATGCTTAATATTTCTTCCGCCAAGATGTCCACTATGCTTCCTCACCCTTTACAGAGTTGTTGATTTCATCCTGCATTTAGCTGCCAAAAAAGCAATTGCATGTGCAGCACCAGTAACAAAGTGAAAATGAATTATGCATCAGAAGAAACTGCATTTGAGTTAAGAAACTTAGACTTCAGCATCTTCAAATTACAATATGATTTAAGAAGGAATACATTTAAGGAGATAGCAATGGACTGAGGTGAAGGGGTCAGCACTGGCCTGGTTTAATATAATTTAGTTTTCAATTATTTATTTTTTAAAGAGCTACTAAGCACACTGAATCTCTTTAATGGCAATGTCAAAGTATGGAGACTGGAGAAAAGCCATGAATAATAGTGACAGATTGTTATGCATGGTAATGTTATAGGGCTTCGCAAAGGGAAGCGTTCACCAGAGCAGGGAGAACCGACAGGGAGCAGCCTGCTGTGAAAGCAGGGACGTGGCTCCCTTCTCTGAGCCACGAGGATGGCTGAACTCCACTTCTTCTGACATCTAACAGGCTTTGTCAAAGAGGCCATTAAACTAATCTGTCCGCGAGAATCCTGCAGTCCTCTTTTGACAAGTGGAATGTATTATTGTTTGTTTAAATTGTCCACATTTAATTTTATTGACAGTAAAATTGATTCAGTAAAATACCCTCACGCATTTTGAGCAACTATGCAGTGACTAAAACAGTGAAAAGTGTTCTGAGAACATGAAGCAACAATTTGCTCCTCCTTCAGGAAATCGGTCATCAAGGGAAGGGATTTGCACCAATAGGTCAAAATATAGAATATATAAATGTTAAAGAATCTGATGCAAATGAAAGTGTTTGTTAGTACGGAGGAGGAAGGAAAGGATCCTGTAAAGTAGAAGAACCTGGGCTCAGATTAGGGATCTCCATGTTTACCCATCGACTCCCCAAGGGTCCTGCTCCCCTGAGCCCACTATTCATACTTGCTCTCTTGCAAAAACAGCATCGACTGAGAAGACACCCTCCCTTTGCAGTTTTTCTCACTTAGAAACAGTAATTCACTTCTCCAATGACCACTTCTCATTTGGGTAGAGCAAATCTGATTCTATCAAATGGTCACTCTGCACACCTACAGAGCCTTTTGGGCACTAGAGGTGTTAGGATTCTCACTCTCTCCCATTACCATACCATTTCCTACTACTCCTCCCGTCTTAGAACAATTTGCCACACCAGCCTAGTCTTTCCTGGCTTAGTGCTAAGTAACAAAGTCAGTGTCATATGGAAAAAAAAAGAGAAAACAGAATTGGGAGTCAGGAAAGCAGATTTCTAGTCTTGGCTCTTCTGTGTTTATTTAGACAACTTTGAGATTTTGTTTCTTCAACTTTTAACTGAACAGATTGGTTAAATCAGTGGTATAAAAGCATATATATATATATATATATATATATACACACACACACACACACACACACACATATATATATATATATATACATGCATAACCTTCTAGTAATGAAAATATTTTTCTTTTCAAAGCAATTTTCTTTCCCAAACCCCAAGTACTGTGAGACAGAAGTAGAGCCATGCTAGTTGGGGCAAGAATGAGGAAGCATGATGTTCAACTTCCTTTCTGTTCCTAGCTGTGCTCCCTGAGAGTTCTGTGGAGTCCAGTCCTAAAATCTACAGGATGGCACAATTTCTAAAGTTCTTTCAAGTTCTCAATTTCTTGGATTTCATGCCATACTATAAAACATTTTATTCTTAACCATTATTATCTTAAACCCCATTCTACTACCATCTGTACTAATTTATTTTTTAACAAAACATGAGGAGAAAAAAGCTCTAACTAAAAGAATATTTAAGAATACAATTTTTGAGGAAAGGAAGGTAATGTTTCCCAATTGCACATCAAAGTGGTTCTAAGTTATAACCTAACCTGTACAGGAAGGATCAGTTAGCCATTCTACATAAACATCATGCAGAAGAATGTTTATCTGGGAAGAAAAGTTTTCATTTACCCTTCCAAATCTTCTGGATGGTCTAATAATTAAACTGACATAAGATAGATTAACAGGACAAAATCAGATTTAATGTTGCATGTATGCGGGCTTCGTTAGAATGTGAAGCCCACAGGCAGTCAAGTAATTGAGGCTTCTGTGCCATTCTGAGTTCAGGAGAAGGCGGTTAAATCTGAGACTTTGAAGGAGGAGAAAGACAAGTCACATGGAGATGGGAAGAGCAAGTGTTTAGTAAACAATTGTTTACCATGCCAGGCACAGACAAAGAGACACAGAGTTTGTTGTGAACAAACAGGCCTTGCTAGTTTCCCCCAGTTGACCACACATAGTTCTAGGTAGTTATCTCTGTTGATAGTTTTCTTTCTGGAATAGGCCTCCATCTAAATTGTTTTTGGGCAGTTAAAGGGAAGGTAAAAGCTCTTCCTGAATATTTAGTTTCTTAAAAATAATCAGCCTTTAGGATTATTTTAATAATCCTCATGTCAGTGAGACATATTTTGAGGTGGTAAAGTTTTCTCCCTTTATAAGAGGAAGGAGACATAGGTGAAGAGTGCATCCATTTAAAACATCACTATAGATCAAAGGGTTTGTTCCCACTGCCAGGGGCAAGTGCCAGGCCACTGATAGTTTTTATTTCAATTTCCTTTTGCACACTTGTACTTGAAGAAGGCAATGCTCTTATGACTATTTCGTATATTCTGTTTGGGGGGAAGATTGCAGAGCATGTGATACTGAAACCGAGTCACCCCAAAACTGAGTTCCTCTGTCTAGTTTATGACTAAACTCTCTATTAAAAGCTTTATTTCCTTTCTTGTCCCATATCTATTTCTCTCAAGATTGAGGAATATCAAAGTAAAGTGGGGATTGAAATCAAGCAGGACCCTGTGGGACCCTCCTGGGTACAAAAGCCCCTCCACGTCCCCCATTTCTTGCTTGTAGGAAAAGGATGTATTCTCCTGGGTCTTCCCTGTGTTTCAAAGAGCAGGCACAGACAGTTACAAATTAGGGGAGTGAGGGAATGCAGAGAAGGGGAAAGCAGAGAAAGGAAATGCACAGAAAATAAAAGTAATGACAGTTCAGTGATTAGAGTCCTAGTTCCTTCTCAAAAGATATATATAACAATCTGAGGGATATATTTGAGCTCTTCTTCAGAAATTAAACTTCCCCACTCCCTGCCCCCCAGGTGGAGCATGTTGAGTACAAGCATGAACAACCAGACTGGTTGGAACCAGAAGGTTGATGACAGAGATTCCTGAAACACTGTCATGTTATCTCACCACCAACCAGTTAGAAGCAAATCATCCATCCTGCAGCCCTCACCCTCAAACATTGCCTTTAAAAACACTTCCCTAAAAACCATTGTGGACGTCAGTTCTTTTGAACATGACACCTCCCATGTTCCCTGTACTCCTTGCTTGGTGATCTGCAAATAAACCCTGTACTTTCCTTTATCACAATCCAGGGGCAGTACTTGGCTTTCTTGCATTATGGGCAAGCGGACCCAAAGTTCGATCCTATAACAATGCTGAGAAAACATCTCTGCTTAATTATGAAAATACATAACAGTAGCAAAAATGGAGCTGAAAGCAAAACTAAGCTCTTTATCTCCAACAAAGAAGATAATCTATTGATTTTTAAGCTTGCAGTTTAGCTTTAACTAGAATGCTGTATGAGGTCTGACTTTTAATATATTTTTTAACATATTTATTGGAGTATAATTGCTTTACAATGGTGTGTTAGTTTCCGCTTTATAACAAAGTGAATCAGCTATACATACACATATATCCCCATATATCCTCTCTCTTGCGTCTGCCTCCCGCCCTCCTATTCCCACCTCGCTAGGTGGTCACAGAGCACCCAGCTGATCCCCCTATACCATGTGGCTGCTTCCCACTAGCTATCTATTTTACATATGGTAGTACATATAAGTTCATGCCACTCTACCACTTCGTTCCAGCTTACCGTTCCCCCTCCCCATGTCCTCAACTCCATTCTCTCCATCTGTGTCTTTATTCCTGTCCTGCCCCTAGGCTCTTCAGAACCTTTTTTTTTTTTTTTAGATTCCATATGTATGTGTTAGCATACTTTATTTATTTTTCTCCTTCTGACATAGTTCACTCTGTATAACAGTCTCTAGGTCCATACACCTCACTATAAATAACTTTGTTTCTTTTTATGGCTGAGTAATATTCCATTGTATATATGGGCCACATCTTCTTTAGCCATTCATCTGTCAATGGACACTTAGGCTGCTTCCATGTCCTGGCTATTATAAATATTGTTGCAATGAACATTGTGGTACATGAATCTTTTTGAATTATGGTTTTCTCAGGGCATATGCCCAGTAGTGGGATTATTGGGTTCTATGGTAGTTCTATTTTTAGTTTCTTAAGGAACTTCCATACTATTCTCCATAGTGGCTGTATCAATTTACAGTCCCACCAACAGTGCAAGAGGGTTCCCTTTTCTCCACACCCTATCCAGCATTTATTGTTTCTAGATTTTTTGATGATGGCCATTCTGACTGGTATGAGGTAATACCTCATTGTAGTTTTGATTTGCATTTCTCTAATGATTAGTGATATTGATCATCCTTTCATGTGTTTGTTGGCAATCTGTATATCTTCTTTGGAGAAATGTCTATTTAGGTCTTCTGTCCAAATTTGGATTGGGTTGTTTGTCTTTTTGATATTGAGCTGCATGAGCTGCTTATAAATTTTGGAGATTAATCCTTTGTCAGTTGCTTCATTTGCAAATATTTTCTCCCATTCTGAGGGTTGTCTTTTCATCTTGCTTCTGGTTTCCTTTGCTGAGCAAAAGCTTTTAATTTTAATTAGGCCCTATTTGTTTATTTTTGTTTTTATTTCCATTTCTCTAGGATGTTGGTCAAAAAGGAACTTGCTGTGATTTATGTCATGGATTGTACTGCCTATGTTTTCCTCTAAGAGTTTTATAGTGTCTGGCCTTTCATGTAGGTCTTTAATTCATTTTGAGTTTATTTTTGTGTATGGTGTTAGGTAGTGTTCTAATTTCATTCTTTTGTATGTAGCTGTCCAGTTTTCCCAGCACCACTTACTGAAGGGGCTGTTTTTTCTCCATTGTATATTCTTGCTTCCTTTATCAAAAATAAGTTGACCATATGTGCGTGAATTTATATCTGGGCTTTCTGTCCTGTTCCATTGATCTATATTTTGGTTTTTGTGCGGGTACCATATTGTCTTGATTACTGTAGCTTCACAGTACAGTCTGATTTCAGGGAGCTTGATTCTTCAAGTTCCGTTTTTCTTTCTCAAGATTGCTTTGGCTATTCGGGGTCTTTTGTGTTTCCATACAAATTGTGAAATTTCTTGTTGTAGTTCTGTGAAAAATGCCACTGGTAGTTTGTTAGAGATTACATTGAATCTGTAGATTGTTTGGATAGTAGAGCCAATTTCACAATGTTGATTCTTCCAATCCAAGAACATGGTGTATCTCTCCATCTGTTTGTATCATCTTTAATTTCTTTCATAATTGTGTTATAGTTTCTGCATACAGGTCTTTTTTCTCCTTAGGTAAGGTTTTCCTTGGTATTGTATGCTTTTTGTTATGATGGTAAATGGGATTGTTGCCTTAATTTTTCTTTCTGATTTTTCATTGGTAGTGTAAAGGGATGCAAGTGATTTCTGTGCATTAATTTTGTATCCTGCTACTTTACCAACTTCATTGATTAGCCCTAGTAGTTTTCTGGTAGCATCTTTAGGATTCTCTATGTATAATATGTCATCTGCAAGCAGTGATAGCTTTACTTCTTTTCTGATTTGGATTCCTTTTATTACTTTTTTTTCTCTGATTGCTCTGGCTAAAACTTTTAAAACTATGTTGAATGATTGTGGTGAGAGTGGACAACCTTGTCTTGTTCCTGATCTTAGCAGAAATGGTTTCAGTTTTTCCCCATTGAGAACGATGTTGGCTGTGGGTTTGTCAAATATGGCCTTTATTATCTTGAGGTAAGTTCCCTCTCGGCCTACTTTCTGGAGGGTTTTTATCATAAATGGGTGTTGAATTTTGTTGAAAGCTTTTCTGCATCTGCTGAGATAATCATATGTTTTTTCTCCTTCAATTTGTTAATAGGGTTTATCACACAGATTGATTTGCGTATATTGAAGAATCCTTGCATTCCAAGGATAAACCCCACTTTATCATGGTGTATGATCCTTAATGGGCTGTTGGATTCTGTTCGCTAGTGTTTGTTGAGGATTTTTGCATCTATGTTCGTCAGTGATATTGGCCTGTAGTTTTCTTTCTTTGTGACATATTTGTCTGGTATTGGTATCAGGGTGATGGTGGCCTTGTGGAATGAGTGTGGGAGTGTTCCTCCCTCTGCTACATTTTGGAAGAGTTTGAGAAGGACAGGTGTTAGCTCTTCTCTAAATGTTTGATAGTATTCGCCTGTGAAGCCATTTTGCTTGTCCATTAGCTTTTGTTTGTTGGAAGATTTTTAATCACAGTCTCAATTTCAGTGCTTGTGATTGGTCTGTTTCTATTTTCTATTTCTTCCTGGTTCAGTCACAGAAGGTTGCGCTTTTCTAAGAATTTGTACGTTTCTTCCACGTTGTCCATTTTATTGGCATATTGTTGCTTGTAGTAATCTCTAATGATCCTAGGTATTTCTGCAGTGTCAGTTGTTACTTTTCCTTTTTTCTTTTCTAATTCTATTGATTTGAGTCTTCTTCCTTTTTTTCTTGATGAGTCTGGTTAATGCTTTATGAATTGTGTTTACCTTCTCAAAGAACCAGCTTTTAGTTTTATTGATCTTTGCTATCATTTCCATCATTTCTTTTTCATTTATTGCTGATCTGAACTTTATAATTTCTTGCCTTCTGCTAACTTTGTTTTTTGTTGTTGTTGTTGTTGTTGTTGTTCTCCTTCCTTTTCTAATTGCTTTAGGTGTAAGGTTAGGTTGTTGATTTGGGATGTTTCTTGTTTCTTGAGGTAGGATTGTATTGCTATAAGCTTCCATCTTAGAACTGCTTTTGCTGCCTCTCATAGGTTTTGGGTCATCGTGTTTTCATTGTCATTTGTTTCTAGGTATTTTTTGATTTTCTCTTTCATTTCTTCAGTGATCTCTTGGTTATTAAGTAGTGTATTGTTTAACCTCCATGTGTTTGTATTTTTAAAGAATTTTTATCTGTAATTGATATCTAATCTCATAGCATTGTGATTGGAGAGGATACTTGTTAAGATTTCAATTTTCTTTAATTTACCAAGGTTTGATTTGTGATCCAAGATATGATCTTTCCTGGTGAATGTTCCTAGAGCACTTGAGAAGAAAGTCTATGCTGTTGTTTTTGGATGGAATGTCTTATAAATATCAATTAAATTCATCTTGTTTAATGTATCATTTAAAGCTTGTGTTTCCTTAATTATTTTCATTTTGGAAATGTCCATTAGTGAAAGTGGGGTGTTAAACTCCCCTACTTTGATTGTGCTACTGTCAAATTCCCTTTTTATACCTGTTACCATTTGCCTTATGTATTGAGGTGCTCCTATATTTGGTGCATAAATATTTACAATTGTTATATGTTCTTCTTGGATTGATCCCTTGGTCATTATGTAGTGGTCTTCTTTGTTTCTTGTAATAGTCTCTATTTTAAAGTCTATTTTGTCTGATATTAGAATTGCTACTCCAGCTTTCTTTTGATTTCCATTTGCATGGAATCCCTTTCTCCATCCCCTCACTTTCAACCTGTATATGTCCCTAAGTATGAAGTGGGTCTCTTGTAGACAGCATATATAATAGGACTTTTTCTTGTGTCCATTCAGCCAGTCTATATCTTTTGGTGGGAGCGTTTCATCTATCTACATTTAAAGTAATTATCAATATGTATGTTCCTGTTACCATTTTCTTAATTGTTTTGGGTTTGCTATTGTACATCTCTTCTTTCTTTTGTGTTTCCTGCCTAGAGAAGTTCCTTTAGCATTTGTTGGAAAGCTGGTTTGGTGGTGCTGAATTATCTTAGCTTTTGCTTGTCTGTAAAGATTTTAATATCTCCATCGAATCTGAATGAGATCCTTGCTGTGTAGAGTAATCTTGGTTGTAGGTATTTCTGTTTCATCACTTTAAATATGTCTTGCTACTCCTTTCTGGCTTGCAGAGTTTCTGCCGAAAGATCAGCTGTTAACCTTATGGGGATTCCCTTGTATGTTACTTGTTTTTCCCTTGCTGCTTTTAATAATTTTTCTTTGTATTTAATTTTTGATAGTTTGATTAATATGTCTTGGCATGTTTCTCCTTGGATTTATCCTGTATGTGACTCTGTGCTTCCTGGATTTGATTGACTATTTCCTTTCCCATATTAGGGAAATTTTCAACTATAATATCTTTAAATATTTTCTCAGTCCCTTTCTTTTTCACATCTTTTTCTGGGACCATTATAATTCGAATGTTGGTGTGTTTAATGTTGTCCCAGAGGTCTCTGAGACTGTCCTCAACTCTTTTCTTTCTTTATTCTTTATTCTACTCTGTGGTAGTTATTTCCACTATTTTATCTTCCAGGTCACTTATCCGTCCTTCTGCCTCAGTTATTCTGCTATTAATTCCTTTTAGAAAATTTTTCATTTCATTTATTGTGTTGTTCATCTTTGTTTGTTTGGTCTTTAGTTCTTCTAGATCCCTGTTAAATGTTTCTTATATTTTCTCTATTCTATTTCCTAGATTTTAGACCATCTTTACTACCATTACTCTGAATTATTTTTCAGGTAGACTGCCTGTTTCCTCTTCATTTGTTTCATCTGGTGTGTTTTTACCTTGCACCTTCATCTGCTGTGTGTTTCTCTGTCTTCTCATTTTTCTTAACTTACTGTGTTTGAGGTCTCCTTTTCGCAGACTGCAGGTTCATAGTTCCCATTGCTTTTAGTGTCTGCCCCCAGGGACTAAGGTTGTTTCAGTGTGTTTTGTGGGCTTCCTGGTGGAGGGAACTAGTGCTTGTGATCTGGTGGATGAGGTTGTATCTCCTCTTTCTGTTGGGCTGGACTGCATCCATTGGTGTGTTTTGGGTTGTCTGTGACCTTATTATGACTTTAGGCAGCCTATCTCCTAATGAGTGAGGTTGTTGTCCTGTCTTTCTAGTCATTTGGCATAGTTTGTCCAGCACTGTAGCTTGCTTTTTGTTGAGTGGAGCTGGGTCTTAGCATTGAGATGGAGATCTCTGGGAGGCCTTTTGCCATTTGATATTATGTGGAGCTGGTAGGTCTCTGGTGGACCAATGTCCTGAACCTGGCTCTCCCAACTCTGAGGTACAGACCCAACACCCAGCTGGAGCACCAAGACCCTCTTAGCCACAGGGCTCAGAAGAAAAGGGAGAAAAGAAAAAAGAAAGAAAGAAAGAATAAATTAAAAATAAAGTTATTATAAAAAATATTGAAAATAAAAAAGAAATTTAAAAGTAACTAAGAAAAAAGAAAATAGGAAGAAAGAAAGAAAAGAGCAACCAAACTGAAAAACAAATCCACCAATGATAACAAGTGCTAAAAACAATATTAAAAAAAAAAAAAAATGGACAGACAGAACCCTGGGAAAAATGTTAAAAGTAAAGTTATACAGACAAAATCACACAAAGAAACATACACATACACACTCACAGAAAAGAGAAAAAGGAAAAAAAAATATGTATATCTATCTATCTATCTATCTATCTATCTATCTATCTATATATATATATAAAGGAAGAGAGAAACAAAATCAATAAACAAATCTACCAATTATAATAAATATTAAACTAAGATAAACATAACACCAGTTTTATTCCTGTCCTGCCCCTAGGCTCTTCAGAACCTTTTTTTTTTTTTTTAGATTCCATATGTATGTGTTAGCATACTTTATTTATTTTTCTCCTTCTGACATAGTTCACTCTGTATAACAGTCTCTAGGTCCATACACCTCACTATAAATAACTTTGTTTCTTTTTATGGCTGAGTAATATTCCATTGTATATATGGGCCACATCTTCTTTAGCCATTCATCTGTCAATGGACACTTAGGCTGCTTCCATGTCCTGGCTATTATAAATATTGTTGCAATGAACATTGTGGTACATGAATCTTTTTGAATTATGGTTTTCTCAGGGCATATGCCCAGTAGTGGGATTATTGGGTTCTATGGTAGTTCTATTTTTAGTTTCTTAAGGAACTTCCATACTATTCTCCATAGTGGCTGTATCAATTTACAGTCCCACCAACAGTGCAAGAGGGTTCCCTTTTCTCCACACCCTATCCAGCATTTATTGTTTCTAGATTTTTTGATGATGGCCATTCTGACTGGTATGAGGTAATACCTCATTGTAGTTTTGATTTGCATTTCTCTAATGATTAGTGATATTGATCATCCTTTCATGTGTTTGTTGGCAATCTGTATATCTTCTTTGGAGAAATGTCTATTTAGGTCTTCTGTCCAAATTTGGATTGGGTTGTTTGTCTTTTTGATATTGAGCTGCATGAGCTGCTTATAAATTTTGGAGATTAATCCTTTGTCAGTTGCTTCATTTGCAAATATTTTCTCCCATTCTGAGGGTTGTCTTTTCGTCTTGCTTCTGGTTTCCTTTGCTGAGCAAAAGCTTTTAATTTTAATTAGGCCCTATTTGTTTATTTTTGTTTTTATTTCCATTTCTCTAGGATGTTGGTCAAAAAGGAACTTGCTGTGATTTATGTCATGGATTGTACTGCCTATGTTTTCCTCTAAGAGTTTTATAGTGTCTGGCCTTTCATGTAGGTCTTTAATTCATTTTGAGTTTATTTTTGTGTATGGTGTTAGGTAGTGTTCTAATTTCATTCTTTTGTATGTAGCTGTCCAGTTTTCCCAGCACCACTTACTGAAGGGGCTGTTTTTTCTCCATTGTATATTCTTGCTTCCTTTATCAAAAATAAGTTGACCATATGTGCGTGAATTTATATCTGGGCTTTCTGTCCTGTTCCATTGATCTATATTTTGGTTTTTGTGCGGGTACCATATTGTCTTGATTACTGTAGCTTCACAGTACAGTCTGATTTCAGGGAGCTTGATTCTTCAAGTTCCGTTTTTCTTTCTCAAGATTGCTTTGGCTATTCGGGGTCTTTTGTGTTTCCATACAAATTGTGAAATTTCTTGTTGTAGTTCTGTGAAAAATGCCACTGGTAGTTTGTTAGAGATTACATTGAATCTGTAGATTGTTTGGATAGTAGAGCCAATTTCACAATGTTGATTCTTCCAATCCAAGAACATGGTGTATCTCTCCATCTGTTTGTATCATCTTTAATTTCTTTCATAATTGTGTTATAGTTTCTGCATACAGGTCTTTTTTCTCCTTAGGTAAGGTTTTCCTTGGTATTGTATGCTTTTTGTTATGATGGTAAATGGGATTGTTGCCTTAATTTTTCTTTCTGATTTTTCATTGGTAGTGTAAAGGGATGCAAGTGATTTCTGTGCATTAATTTTGTATCCTGCTACTTTACCAACTTCATTGATTAGCCCTAGTAGTTTTCTGGTAGCATCTTTAGGATTCTCTATGTATAATATGTCATCTGCAAGCAGTGATAGCTTTACTTCTTTTCTGATTTGGATTCCTTTTATTACTTTTTTTTCTCTGATTGCTCTGGCTAAAACTTTTAAAACTATGTTGAATGATTGTGGTGAGAGTGGACAACCTTGTCTTGTTCCTGATCTTAGCAGAAATGGTTTCAGTTTTTCCCCATTGAGAACGATGTTGGCTGTGGGTTTGTCAAATATGGCCTTTATTATCTTGAGGTAAGTTCCCTCTCGGCCTACTTTCTGGAGGGTTTTTATCATAAATGGGTGTTGAATTTTGTTGAAAGCTTTTCTGCATCTGTTGAGATAATCATATGTTTTTTCTCCTTCAATTTGTTAATAGGGTTTATCACACAGATTGATTTGCGTATATTGAAGAATCCTTGCATTCCAAGGATAAACCCCACTTTATCATGGTGTATGATCCTTAATGGGCTGTTGGATTCTGTTCGCTAGTGTTTGTTGAGGATTTTTGCATCTATGTTCGTCAGTGATATTGGCCTGTAGTTTTCTTTCTTTGTGACATATTTGTCTGGTATTGGTATCAGGGTGATGGTGGCCTTGTGGAATGAGTGTGGGAGTGTTCCTCCCTCTGCTACATTTTGGAAGAGTTTGAGAAGGACAGGTGTTAGCTCTTCTCTAAATGTTTGATAGTATTCGCCTGTGAAGCCATTTTGCTTGTCCATTAGCTTTTGTTTGTTGGAAGATTTTTAATCACAGTCTCAATTTCAGTGCTTGTGATTGGTCTGTTTCTATTTTCTATTTCTTCCTGGTTCAGTCACAGAAGGTTGCGCTTTTCTAAGAATTTGTACGTTTCTTCCACGTTGTCCATTTTATTGGCATATTGTTGCTTGTAGTAATCTCTAATGATCCTAGGTATTTCTGCAGTGTCAGTTGTTACTTTTCCTTTTTTCTTTTCTAATTCTATTGATTTGAGTCTTCTTCCTTTTTTTCTTGATGAGTCTGGTTAATGCTTTATGAATTGTGTTTACCTTCTCAAAGAACCAGCTTTTAGTTTTATTGATCTTTGCTATCATTTCCATCATTTCTTTTTCATTTATTGCTGATCTGAACTTTATAATTTCTTGCCTTCTGCTAACTTTGTTTTTTGTTGTTGTTGTTGTTGTTGTTGTTCTCCTTCCTTTTCTAATTGCTTTAGGTGTAAGGTTAGGTTGTTGATTTGGGATGTTTCTTGTTTCTTGAGGTAGGATTGTATTGCTATAAGCTTCCATCTTAGAACTGCTTTTGCTGCCTCTCATAGGTTTTGGGTCATCGTGTTTTCATTGTCATTTGTTTCTAGGTATTTTTTGATTTTCTCTTTCATTTCTTCAGTGATCTCTTGGTTATTAAGTAGTGTATTGTTTAACCTCCATGTGTTTGTATTTTTTAAAGAATTTTATCTGTAATTGATATCTAATCTCATAGCATTGTGATTGGAGAGGATACTTGTTAAGATTTCAATTTTCTTTAATTTACCAAGGTTTGATTTGTGATCCAAGATATGATCTTTCCTGGTGAATGTTCCTAGAGCACTTGAGAAGAAAGTCTATGCTGTTGTTTTTGGATGGAATGTCTTATAAATATCAATTAAATTCATCTTGTTTAATGTATCATTTAAAGCTTGTGTTTCCTTAATTATTTTCATTTTGGAAATGTCCATTAGTGAAAGTGGGGTGTTAAACTCCCCTACTTTGATTGTGCTACTGTCAAATTCCCTTTTTATACCTGTTACCATTTGCCTTATGTATTGAGGTGCTCCTATATTTGGTGCATAAATATTTACAATTGTTATATGTTCTTCTTGGATTGATCCCTTGGTCATTATGTAGTGGTCTTCTTTGTTTCTTGTAATAGTCTCTATTTTAAAGTCTATTTTGTCTGATATTAGAATTGCTACTCCAGCTTTCTTTTGATTTCCATTTGCATGGAATACCTTTCTCCATCCCCTCACTTTCAACCTGTATATGTCCCTAAGTATGAAGTGGGTCTCTTGTAGACAGCATATATAATAGGACTTTTTCTTGTGTCCATTCAGCCAGTCTATATCTTTTGGTGGGAGCGTTTCATCTATCTACATTTAAAGTAATTATCAATATGTATGTTCCTGTTACCATTTTCTTAATTGTTTTGGGTTTGCTATTGTACATCTCTTCTTTCTTTTGTGTTTCCTGCCTAGAGAAGTTCCTTTAGCATTTGTTGGAAAGCTGGTTTGGTGGTGCTGAATTATCTTAGCTTTTGCTTGTCTGTAAAGATTTTAATATCTCCATCGAATCTGAATGAGATCCTTGCTGTGTAGAGTAATCTTGGTTGTAGGTATTTCTGTTTCATCACTTTAAATATGTCTTGCTACTCCTTTCTGGCTTGCAGAGTTTCTGCCGAAAGATCAGCTGTTAACCTTATGGGGATTCCCTTGTATGTTACTTGTTTTTCCCTTGCTGCTTTTAATAATTTTTCTTTGTATTTAATTTTTGATAGTTTGATTAATATGTCTTGGCATGTTTCTCCTTGGATTTATCCTGTATGTGACTCTGTGCTTCCTGGATTTGATTGACTATTTCCTTTCCCATATTAGGGAAATTTTCAACTATAATATCTTTAAATATTTTCTCAGTCCCTTTCTTTTTCACATCTTTTTCTGGGACCATTATAATTCGAATGTTGGTGTGTTTAATGTTGTCCCAGAGGTCTCTGAGACTGTCCTCAACTCTTTTCTTTCTTTATTCTTTATTCTACTCTGTGGTAGTTATTTCCACTATTTTATCTTCCAGGTCACTTATCCGTCCTTCTGCCTCAGTTATTCTGCTATTAATTCCTTTTAGAAAATTTTTCATTTCATTTATTGTGTTGTTCATCTTTGTTTGTTTGGTCTTTAGTTCTTCTAGATCCCTGTTAAATGTTTCTTATATTTTCTCTATTCTATTTCCTAGATTTTAGACCATCTTTACTACCATTACTCTGAATTATTTTTCAGGTAGACTGCCTGTTTCCTCTTCATTTGTTTCATCTGGTGTGTTTTTACCTTGCTCCTTCATCTGCTGTGTGTTTCTCTGTCTTCTCATTTTTCTTAACTTACTGTGTTTGAGGTCTCCTTTTCGCAGACTGCAGGTTCATAGTTCCCATTGCTTTTAGTGTCTGCCCCCAGGGACTAAGGTTGTTTCAGTGTGTTTTGTGGGCTTCCTGGTGGAGGGAACTAGTGCTTGTGATCTGGTGGATGAGGTTGTATCTCCTCTTTCTGTTGGGCTGGACTGCATCCATTGGTGTGTTTTGGGTTGTCTGTGACCTTATTATGACTTTAGGCAGCCTATCTCCTAATGAGTGAGGTTGTTGTCCTGTCTTTCTAGTCATTTGGCATAGTTTGTCCAGCACTGTAGCTTGCTTTTTGTTGAGTGGAGCTGGGTCTTAGCATTGAGATGGAGATCTCTGGGAGGCCTTTTGCCATTTGATATTATGTGGAGCTGGTAGGTCTCTGGTGGACCAATGTCCTGAACCTGGCTCTCCCAACTCTGAGGTACAGACCCAACACCCAGCTGGAGCACCAAGACCCTCTTAGCCACAGGGCTCAGAAGAAAAGGGAGAAAAGAAAAAAGAAAGAAAGAAAGAATAAATTAAAAATAAAGTTATTATAAAAAATATTGAAAATAAAAAAGAAATTTAAAAGTAACTAAGAAAAAAGAAAATAGGAAGAAAGAAAGAAAAGAGCAACCAAACTGAAAAACAAATCCACCAATGATAACAAGTGCTAAAAACAATATTAAAAAAAAAAAAAAATGGACAGACAGAACCCTGGGAAAAATGTTAAAAGTAAAGTTATACAGACAAAATCACACAAAGAAACATACACATACACACTCACAGAAAAGAGAAAAAGGAAAAAAAAATATGTATATCTATCTATCTATCTATCTATCTATCTATCTATCTATATATATATATAAAGGAAGAGAGAAACAAAATCAATAAACAAATCTACCAATTATAATAAATATTAAACTAAGATAAACATAACACCAGAAACCAGTCAGTCACATATAGCAAACCCCATGCACGTCTACAGTTGCTCCTAAAGTCCACCGCCTCAATTTTGAGGTGATTCATTGTCTATTCAGGTATTCCAGAGATGCAGGGTACATCAAGTTGATTGTGGAAATTTAATCCACTGTTCCTGAGGTTGCTGGGAGAAATTTCCCTTTCTCTTCTGTTTTCGCATGGCTCCTGGGGTTCAGCTTTAGAGTTGGCCTGCCTCTGCCTCTAAGTCGCCTGAGTGCCACTGTTCCTGCCCAGACAGGACAGGGTTAAAGTAGCAGCTGATTAGGGAGCTCTCACTCACTCAGGCCAGGGGGAGGGTGGGGTACAGAATGTGGGATGAGCCTGTGGCAGCAAAGGCCAGCATGACATTGCAACAGCCTGAGGTGTGCCATGTATTCTCCCAGGGAAGTTGTCCCTGGATCACAGGACCCTGGCAATGGCAGGCTGCACATGCTTTTGGAAGGGGAGGTGTGGATAGTGACCTGTGCTTGCACACAGGCTTTTGGTGGCTGCAGCAGCAGCCTTAGCATTTCATGCCCATCTCTGGTGTCCGTGCTGATAGCTGTGACTCTCGCCCATCTCTGGACCTCATTTAGGCTGTGCTCTGAATCCCCTCTCCTCGCAAACCCCGAAACAATGTTCTCTTGCCTCTTAGGCAGTTCCAGACTTTTTCCCAGACTCCTTCTTGCCTGGCTGTGGTGCACTAGCCCCCTTCAGACTGTGTTCACACAGCTAACGCCAGTCCTCTCCCTGATATCTGACCTCCAAAGCCTGAACCTCAGCTCTCAGCCCCCACCCAACCTGGTGGGTGAGCAGACAAGCCTCTCAGACTAGTGAGTGCTGGTTGGCACTGATCCTCTGTGTGGGAATCTCTCCACTTTGCCCTCTACATCCCTGTTGCTGTGCTCTCCTCTGGGGCTCCGAAGCTCCCCCGGCTCTGCCCCCACAGTCTCCGCTCATGGAGGGGCTTCCTAGCGTGTGGAAACCTTTCCTCCTTCACAGCTCCCTCCCACTGGTGCAGGTCCCATCCCTATTCTTTTGTCTCTGTTTTTTCTTTCTTCTTTTGCTCTACTCAGGTACATGGGGGAGTTTCTTTCCTTTTGGGAAGTCTGAGGTCTTCTGTGAGCATTCAGTAGGTGTTCTGTAGGCATTGCTCCACATGTAGATGTATTTCTGATGTATTTGTGGGGAAGAAGGTGATCTCAATGTCTTACTCCTCCACCATCTTGAAGGTCTCTTCTGACTTCTTTTAATATTGTTTTTATCATCATGTAGTTCTTTATCTCCAGTCATTAAAAGATAAGTAGTGCAACTTTCTCTTTCTTGTGGGGAAAGAGAAAGGAAGAGAATATGAGCAGAATTATTTTGTCACAAGCCATTGGAACCAGTCTTATGACCTGGAATTCACTTTCCTACACATCTCATGTCCCAGCAAAAATAGAAGCTTTATTTTCAGTAAACTGCCAAATAATTAGCTAACTGCTAAAAAGATAGCTTGTTATGGTGTCATACCTTCAGAGAGTAAGTGAAAAAGAAGAGTTAATTATGACCAAGTAAAAGGAAAAAGAATCATTGTTGCTGAATAAAAAGAAATATGTATATTTATAGGTATGTGTGTGAGGAAATGAGAGAAAGTGTCTTCATCTTAATTAGCTAATTAATTCTCAGGATACAGTTTAACCTGTCAAAGGTAATTTCAGTAAGGGTTAGGGGGACTTTGGGATCTTCACCTGGTTGATGGTGTCTAGATCATGTTCTCCATGATTCTCTTGAATGCCACATTTTTTTTCCCTCAAACTGAGCCAATCATTCTACACAATCTCAATAGTCATTGAGGGATAGATGCAATTACTCCTCCTGGATGATTATCATCTGATACCAGAGTCAGAAGAAGAATGTAATGATCAGATATCACATGACCAATCTGATTTCTCTGGTCTCTTTTTTTTTTTAGTCTTTGTTTTTTCTGGTCTTTTTTTTTTTTTTTTTTTTTTTTTTGTGGTACATGGACCTCTCACTGTTGTGGCCTCTCCCATTGCAGAGCACAGGCTCCAGATGCGCAAGCTCAGTGACCATGGCTCATGGGCCCAGCTGCTTCACGGCATGTGGGATCTTCCTGGATCAGGGCAAAAACCCATGTCCCCTGCATCGGCAGATGGACTCTCAACCACTGCACCACCAGGGAAGTCCTCTGGTCTCTTTTAATAATGCACTCCCAACTCCTTGGACTAAGGCCAGGGAAGAGGTTATGTAAGAATTGAAATCTATCTTTTTTTGCTTTGTTTTATTTTTATATAAAACTTGTTCAGAAAGTTTTGTTGCATTCTGTAGCCTGGGTGGAGTGGCCCCTTCCCTGGTCACATTGACATTCAGCCTGACAGCTGGATAGCATTTAAGGAGTCCCAAGAATCTGCTTGTTAGAGAGGACTTTGTCATTTCAGAAAGTCACAATGACAGAAAGACACGTTTCTTGGTATTCTTATAAAATTCTTGAATGTGACCACATAATTTAGGAGAGGTTTGTGTCATTACATTCAAAAAAGGTAGCCTGTCCTGAAGCATAAATCTGGCCTCTAAATTTGCAGACCACTGCAAAACTGACCATAATGTTTGATTTTGTGGGGTTAGTTGTCCTTCTGTGATGATATAAATGAAGGATATTAGATCATTGAAAAGCACTAATGCCTATCCAATAGAATCCTTTCAATTACAAATTTTAAAAATGAAAGTAAAGAAATTATGGAATTTCCTAAACAAAGGCAAATGTAATGTCTTCTTTTTAAGGAAATACAAAGAAAAACTATAGTACAATATAAAGGAAGGAGCACTTTTTAAGGTCATATGAACATTTGGGTAAAATATGTATCTCTTCCCCTGTTGAGGGGTTCTGTTGTTGTTGTTTTCCTCTTGTCTTTCTCTAAAAGGTTTGTTCATATTGTCACAATCTGCTAGAGTTGCATCTCCACTCCATATGCAAAATCTCACCTCTCTCTTCAGATTAGGGATTAGTTTTTATTCTCCAACTACTCATTTTTTATTAACACAAAGAGAGGACTTACCTATTTGTAACGTGAATTTTATATGCAAATCCAGTCAGTAAACAGCAGAGTGGACACTAATTGTGATGACTTTTAAAGTTACTGAGGCAGACAATATCTTTGTCAGTGTCCTAAGGGTTGCAGAGGTGGAGTCTATGATACTATTGATCTAGTGGAGTTGGCCATAGGTGCTGAATTCAAAGTGCTTTACATACATTATCTCTCATTTGTCCTCCTCTAATCCTCAGTGTTTGATAGGTGTCAAAGGAATGAAAGGAATGACCTGTTTTTTTTTTTTATTTGAGGGGAAATCAGGGTTACAAAAATCAAAAATACAGAAGAGTGATTTTCCAAGATGGCAGCCAACTTTGGAATTCACTTATAATCCAGGAAAAAGGAAAAAAATACCTTATTTTATTTCCTTACTATTGTTTACCAGTAGCCTACTCTCCTTTTCTTTCCTAAACCTGAAAATGCTACATTCCTCATTTTTCTTGCCTAGAAGTGGATTCTTCTGTTTCATGAAAAGTAAATACAAGTGATCCCAGTTCCTGGCTGAAAAGACACTCCTTGTTTCTTCAGTTACTCTCTTCTCCATCAGTGGGTACTTGGAGCAGAGCCATCCCTGCCCTGAGAGAAAACACACACACACAGATGGAATATCTGCGTGAAAGAGAAATACAAAGTCAAAGTGATTTTGGAGCTATTTGTTATATCAATATAAACTTAGCCCATTTTCACTAATACATCTTATTGCAGTAATATTTAAACATAATGAAATAACACTCTACTACTTAAAATTTAATTGGAATCATAGGGTGTTCAAATGAACAAAAAGGTACATTCCTATCAAGCAAATAAGTTAATTCCTGTAATGTAGATTTCTACAAATCAATGAAGTAAATATATGTTGCTACAGGATATTATTCCTACTATTTTTCTATATTAAAAGCAATAAATTGTACAGATTGTTATTAATGTAAAAATAATGCATGCAAATTGAAAATAATTATGGAATACAAAAAAAAAAAAAAACACACAAATAAGAAAATAAAAAATAATCTCTTCTTCCACATCCAGAGATAACCACTGTTATTATTGGGGGCATTTTATAGTAATTTTTAGAAAAATGAACATTGGTGGTTTTTACTGTTACATTTATTTCTGGTTCCCGCAACAAGGACTACAAAGCCAAAAGCACACCAGAAAAGAAAGCTGTCCACCTGATTTCTAGCTCTGGCTTGGACACTAATTAGCTTGGAGACTTTGCAAACCTGTTAACAGCTGCTAACTTCCTTTCTTTGTTGACAATTTTATTTCTGTTTCTGTTTCTTTCCATGAGATTTTAATTTCATAATCTTTGTTTAGACTTTTATTATCTGGCTTTAAGTCAATCCACAAAAAACAATCAACTGGATGTCAATTCACCAAATGATTAATTTCCCAAATGACCAGTTCACCAATTTTTTAACAGATTAGAAATGAATCTAAAAGAATTTTACCAGGAATAATAAATATAGTCATAAAAGTGTATTTTATTGTCAGTTAAAAGAGTGCTGGCATTTACTTTTTTGTTTTATTTTTCTTTCACATTTTTAGCTTTCATTGGTAACTGCTTAATCTTTACTCATTTTTTGTTTTGTCAATCTTTCTTTTTTAGCATGAGAACTATTGTGATTTTTTCAAAGTCTATTACTTAAAAAAAAAATTGAATTTATATTTAATGATTCCAAATTTGTGGTTTTAATCATATGGGGATAATTTCTATACATAAAAAATCATAAAGATGCCACCAGAAAACAACTAGAGCTAATCAATGTATTTGATAAAGTTTTAGGGTATAAAATTAATGCACAGAAATCTCTTGCATTCCTATACACTAACAATGAAAGATCAGAAAGAGAAATTAAGGAAAAAATCCCACTCACCACTGCAACAAAAAGAATAAAATACCTAGGAATAAACCTACCTAAGGAGGCAAAAGACCTGTACTCAGAAAACTATAAGACACTGATAAAAGAAATAAAAAAATGACACAAACAGATGGAGAGATATACCATGTTCTTGGATTGGAAGAATCAACATTGTGAAAATGACTGTACTACTCAAAGCAATCTACAGATTCAGTGAAATCCCTATCAAATTAACAATGACATTTTTCATAGAACTAGAACAAAAAATCTTAAAATTTGTATGGAGACACAAAAGACCCCAAATAGCCAAAGCAATCTTGAGAAAGAAAAACGGAACTGGAAGAATCAGGCTCCCTGACTTCAGACTATACTACAAAGCTACAGTAATCAGGACAGTATGATACTGGCACAAAAACAGAAATATAGATCAATGGAACAGGAAAGAAAGCCCAGAGATAAACACATGCACATACGGTCAACTAATCTATGACAAAGGAGGCAATAATATAAAATGGAGAAAAGACAGTCTCTTCAATAAGTGGTGCTGGGAAAACTGGACAGCTATATGTAAAAGAATGAAGTTAGAATACCACCAAACTCCATACACAAAAATAAATTCAAAATGGATTAAAGTCCTAATGTCCTAAATTAAAGTCCTAAACCAGACACTATAAAACTCTTAGAGGAAAACATAAGAAGTATACTCTTAGACGTAAAGATCTTTTTAGACCCACTGTTAGCCAAGAGGCAGATGAAAAGCTGCTCAACATCACTAATCATTAGAGAAATGCAAATAAAAGCTACAGTGAGGTATCACCTCACACTGGTCAGAATGGCCATCATCAAAAAATCTACAAACAATACATGCTGGAGAAGGTGTGGAGAAAAGGGAACCCTCTTGGCCTGTTGGTGGGACTATAAATTGAAACAGCCACTATGGAGAACAATAGAACTACCATATGACCCAACAATCCCACTACTGAGCATATACCCAGAGAAAACCATAATTCAAAAAGACACATGAACCCCAATGTTCATTACAGCAGTATTTACAATAGCCAAGTCATGTTAGTAACCTAAATGGCCATTGCCAGATGAATGGATAAAGATGTGGTACATATATACAATGGAATATTACTCAGCCATAAAAAGGAATGAAATTGGGTCTTTTGTTGGATGGGGATGGCTCTAGTGACTGTGATACATAGTGAAATAAGTCAGAAAGAGAAAATTAAATATCATATATTAACACACATATGTGGAATTTAGAAAAATGGTACAGATGAACCTGTTTGCAAGGCAGAAATAGAGACACAGACATAGAGAAAAAACATATGGGGAAAAGGGGTGTGGCATGAATTGGGAGATTGGGATTGACATATGCACACTAATATGTATAAAATAGATAACTAATGAGAACCTGCTGTATAGCACAGGGAACTCTACTTCACTTTGCTGTACAGTAGAAACTAACACAACTTTGTAAAACAACTCTACCACAATTTTAAAAAAATGTTGTATTTATAGTTAATAAATTTCATATTTGTGGTTGTAATTATATGGTGATATTAGTAATTATTTCTGGGAATATTTACTTCCTCTTTTGAGTGATAAAACTCTTTTATGTTGGAGCTTCGTGCAAACTACTACCAAGTGAAATTAGTCCAAATGCATTAGCTAGCATTCAAAATTTAGTAACTTCTAATGTGAGATGATTTCTGGTTATCTCTTTCAAATACTTTTGAAATTAAAAATAATTAAATTTAACACTCAAGTAAGATATACTTTAAATCAATGTAATCAAATTTAGTTAAATTTTAAGTTTATATTTACATAATTTAAAATTAATTGTTTAAATTCTTTTAAATTTAAGGAATTTTTAATTTGATTGAACATCAACATTAATTTTACTCTATTATAATTCAATATTTAAATGTAAATTAATATTGATTTTAATCATTAGATAACTTCTCAGCTAATAGCCTAGTTGAAGTATTGGAGAATAAAATTTTAAAATGTTTAACCTTTAAAAATTCAAAAATCTATTTAACTGCTCTTAAAATAATAAGAGGTAACTAAGACATTCCAAGTAAAATGTCAAAATCTTAATTAAGATTTTATGTATTTTTTCAATGTGAACTGTACAAAGATAAACTGATAAAATTTTATGAGTTTATTTGGTCAAAACCCAATTTGAATCAGGCAGAGCCAAACTGGAAGTTGTTAGGATGGTCCACTGACAGGGGCCAGGTAGAGAATTCTAGAGAAAATGTGGAAGCAAGTAGGTAAACTGTTGATTGGCTACAGCTTAAAGCCTAGTTCGCTGTTTGATTGGTCATCCTTAGAGTTTTGATTTTGTATTTTTGAGGCATTTACAGACTTAGATTTTGGTTTGCTTAGGTAAACCACCAAGGCATTAAAGTCATCAGTTTAATGGCCTCCATGTTTAGTTAATTTAACAAAATACCGATCTGTTTTATAATTTTATTGTGTTTATTTTGCTATTTTTGTAAACATTTCAAACCAAGCGTAGTTAATATTCAGAAAAAGTGGATTTAATTATCAGTAATCTAAATTGAAATTCCTATTAAAACCCTGGAAGCAATAATTAAAACCATGAGCACATTGTACTTTGGGTTAATGGATTCTTTGCTGAATTGCTTCATTATCTCTTTCCCCAGTTCCCAACACTATTTATACCAAAATTTACCACCAAACGACCAACTATCAAACAAAATAGAGAACAATAACAGCAACAATGAAACTAGATTGCATTGTTTCAGTTCTTATCTAATAAAACACAACATGGAACACAGTGTTTTGATCCTTTTTGATAATGTATTATTTAATTGCACACAACTGCTTTCCCATCTAAAGTTACTTCCCTCATATACATTGTTCTCACCTGGTTTGGAAATTTTGCTCATTACATTTATTCAACAGATATTTGTGTAAGACCCTTCTGTATCTGGTATAGATACTGGTAGTTGGGGATAAGGGCTCTGTTTATCAGAGGCTTATGTTCAATAACAAACAAGCAAAATTCTTATATAATGTTTTTATGCTTTAACTGAAGTAGTTTACAAAGCATTGCAGTTCAACAGTGAAGAAGAAGCAAATATTACTGTCCAACAAACCCCTCTGTCCTCCCATGTTCGTCAACTCCCTTCAGGGCAACATCTCTCTTATCACATCAAAGCTTTTTGGGCATCTTGCTCTTCTATCTCTCGCCTCCTTGGCATCTTCATACTTCTCTTTGTCTTTCTCTTGTTTGAGAATGTTTTTCCTGCTCTCCTTCTACTTTGAGATTAAATATCACCATTGTAAAGAGGACTTCCCTAATGACCCTCTCTAAAGTAGCCAATGTCCCATTCAAGTTAACCTCTATTATATCACTCTGTTTATTCCCTTAATAATATAGTTAGTGCTTATCACTACCTATGAATAACTTGTTTCATTCACTTGTTTAATTATTTATTATTTGTCCTCCCCTGTTGGATTTTTTTTTTTTTTTTTTATTGGCCACATGGCACAACTTGTGGGATCTTAGTTTTCCGACCAGGGATCAAACGAAGACCCACAGCAGTGAAAGCTCTGAGTCTTAAAACACTTGACCACCAGGGAATTAGCCTGCTGTTGGAATTTAAGCTCCATCAGAGCTTAAATTTCCTTGTTTTTTCCCTTGTTTTCACCTATTGTTTCCAGAGGCATTAGCGCATAACTGCATTTGATATTTGTTAGATAATTAATATATCTATGCCTTTATTTATCCACCTATACATTTATTCATTTCCTCAATAAATATTTATTATATGTCAGGCATTTTTATATGTCAGGCATTTTTTTAGTCTTGGGGAATAAGAGTAAATACAAAGGCAAATCTCTATCCTTATGAATGTTGCAGTCCAGAAATGGAGACAGACGTGAAGGAAATAGACCAGTAATAGACAACATTTGAGATGGTGATTAATGTTATGCAGAAAAATAGAACACAGAAGATAGAATGGGTTTCATTTGAAAGGGAGTTATATATGCTAAGAAAGGAAGATCTTAAGGAGAAAGTAACATTTAAATAGAGCCTTGAAGGAAGTGACAAACTATTTACTGTGATTAAAATAAAAGTAGGGCTTCCCTGGTGGCGCAGTGGTTGAGAGTCCGCCTGCCGATGAAGGGGACATGAGTTCTTGCCCCAGTCTGGGAAGATCCCACATGCCGTGGAGTGGCTGGGGCTATGAGCCATGGCCACTGAGTCTGCGCTTCTGGAGCCTGTGCTCCACAACGGTAGGAAGTATACAATTGTCTAGGTAATAGGTGTCATTGCTTTGAACCAGAATATTAGCAGTGTAGGTTAGGAGAGGTGGTCATATTCTAGACATACCTTGAAGTTACAGCATATGGAATTTGCTCATAGCATAAATGCACAATGTGGAGCAAGAGAAAGGAATTAGGATGACAGATTTTTGGTCTCATCCCTTAGAAAGATGGAATTGAAGTCTATGAAAAGAACAGGTTTGGGGGAAGGGAGGAAATTGGGAATAAGTTTGGGGCATGTTAAGCTTAAAATGCCTGTAAGACATCCAGGCAATAATGTGAAATAGGCAATTTGGATATAGAAATTGAAATTCAGAGAATTTACCCATCCATCTTAATAAATATTTACTGATTATCTATGCTATATCAGAAACTGTGATACAGTGCTCTAACTACTAATCTGAAAAAGACACTATTCCTATCTTTTAGGAATTTTCAGTTAAAAGGAAAAAGAGAAAAGTAAGCAAGTATTTCCAATAAGATGGGATGAAAATTTTCATGATGCTCCAGGAATATGTAGCAGTGGTTGGGAAGGGTTTTATTTCGGATTGGGTTAAGAAAAAAATCATTGGGAAAGTTGATGTTTTGGCAGAGACTTCAATGATGTTCAGGAGTTAGCTAAGTTGAGAGTGGGATGTAGAATGTTCCTTGCTGATTTTCAAATATATCTCATGTAATTCTATTTCTCGGATTTAGGTAGATAGTTATTATTTTTAAATAGGCAGCAAATTTTCAAATCCATCTAAGCAATTTGTTGCATATACTAATTTTATAGTATTGAGTAACTTGACAAATTATCTTATTAATATTTTTCACAGCCAACAGTCTTTAGGAATGGTAATCTGACCATTTAAATGGAAAGTTTAAAAGCCTATGAGAAAGAGAGGCCAAGAGGGAAAAAAGCTTGAAGATATGTAAGCGTTCCAGCCAGCGCATTCTAGTGATGGAAAAAATTTACAATAAAATCCTCATGAATGGATTTTTACAAATCCAGCTTTTGTGTTTTTCACTGGGATGTGTCTACTGCTAAGAAATTGTGTTCTGCCTTGTTCAGATACCAGGTTCTTTTCTTGCTGGAATGATGCTTTGGGGTTTATGATAGAAAAGTAAAATCTAACACCTTTTCCCCAAATTCTATTCCTACTTCATAAGCAACTCCTCTGTTTGATCCTCTCCCTGAAGTTCCTATTGACAGGGCATCAATAATTTTATTTGTATACCACTTTTCACAGCACTAAAACTGCTTCACAGAACTAGTAACATCCCAGTTCCCAACATAGACTGACAAATTATTTATTCAAAAGGCAAGCCTATCAAGCCTGCACTGCTTACCCTTCAGTGTGCAGAGCTGTATTGGCTGCATGAGGGGAAATGAGGGGAACATCAGATGCACATGTCACTCAACAAGCAGAGGTACTGGGGAAGTCTCTGCCATGGCCTCTTGGAGACACAGGCTGTGGACTTCTGGAGTTTGAGTGGCCATGTGAACAACCTTCATGTAAGAGGATGTGCCAGTTTCTCCAGTGACCCTTCATAGGGAACTCACTGTTATGAGACTCGAATTCTTGGGTTGAAAATTATCGTGGAGTACTAACCATTCTAGGGGCTGCCCTTAGTAACCATTTCAAGTAAAACTAGACACAAATGTCACTTCTTCATTAGCAAAAATTACAAAAATGGTGTTTTAGCCCTTCTTCAACATGGCTCTTCCACTCTGGTCAGGTTTATCTTTTCATTTTCTCTGCAGGCATTTCATCTTCTTTTCTCTTCTTCCTTTCCCCAGGTGACCATTTTCCCTGATCATTACTAATACACCTTTTTTCTCTTTCCAGTAATCAGATTACACAGGCATGCTCCTCTCTCTAATCTCAATAATCCAAACTAAATTCATATTCCTTTAATTTTTTTCTTTAATATGTGCATATCTGTATATATGTTGTAATAAATACCTATATGAGTCCCAATATTGGGCCAGAGTAATGTGATTATGTGAATTTCTATTGAGCTCTACAGACTGGTGTAGAGCTTGTGTAATCATGGTGTAATATGTATAGCACCACATATGCATACACACCATTAAATATTAAATTACTATATAAAATTACTATATTATTGTTCATATGTTGCTTTGTAAAATTTCCTTGTTTCTTATGCTCATGTGTTCCTGTTAAAGTGTTAAATACTTGAAACACTTGATGTATGACACATGTATGAAACACTTGATGATGCATATCTTTGTCTCTTAATTTATCTTAAA
>NW_020174918.1:2262361-2282947 GCF_003031525.2 Neophocaena asiaeorientalis asiaeorientalis | reverse complement strand
TATATATATATATATATATATGTGTGTATATATGTCAGAGTATATAATAATTTTTGAGTGACTGGAATTACTGAGTTTTAGTTTATAGACTCCAAATAGTAGAGTGTAACAACATGAAGTTTGTATATGCTTGCATATAATATATGTGATGTGTATACATTATAGCTATTTGACAAATGACTATAAGTACCTGTATTCATAAACAAATGGATGCATACAATTATACCATTATTTTATAAAAATCAAGAAATTAGGTACTTACACTATAAAAATGTTATGTATATATAAAAGTTACACATATATTTTGTCTCATAATACCATAAAGCTAATTATAAGATTAAGAATTTATCTCAAGAGCTATTAAGAAAATAAATGTGTAATTTATGTTTAATTTTAGTGGGTTTACTCCTTAGGAAAATAAAATCCAATGGTTTTCACTAAAGATACATGTTATGGCCTGGAAAAAATATAGTATCTAACGTGTGCAAATACTTCCCTCTCAACAAATTCTTCTATTAGCACGTACATTTATAGTCATAAAACAACTTTTAAGCCGCATTTTACTAAGCCCTAAAGCAGATGAAAATCTAATGCAGATGTGGAATGGGAGCCAAGCAGATGCTGAAAAACCCTGTCAATATCCTAAAGGAATCCATTCCCTGTCAGAGAGAAACTTAATTTCTACTATAAAGAATTTGATTATGCATTGTTATACAAAATGTGATTAATGTTTTGTGGTGATTAATCAACTGCAAAATATATAATTATGCCATCTGTATTTTTCCAGCTTCTTGTCACTTACAAATTCTGCAGGGGAGTTGGGAGGTAGGGTGTTGAGAACTTGTGGCATTTGGAAAGCTTTAAAGCCACAGGAGACTCAACTGGGGAACAGGGCAACTTACAGGCCTGATCTTTATTCTAATGGAAAAGCAATAAGATCATAAACAAAGAGACTTCAAAGCCCCCTGGCTCCCTGCAGAACAGAAGACTCTGATAAGGGAGGCCACAGCCTCTCATACATAGCAAGAATTAGCTCCCAAAGTTAAATTGCCATTTGCTTTTCATTCCAAAAACAGGTTACAAACTTCATTTTGACTAGTGGAAGGAATGGCCTAAGTGCCAGGCATGGATTTATCATTTATTTCAGTACATCAATAAAATAAATACTTTTACATTTCTATTCCACTATAATCCAAGATGTAAGACTGTGATTAAGGTTTATGCCACCACCCATATTCATGCCTTCCTAAAAAGTGAAACTGTTAGAATTATATTTACACACGTGTCCTGGTTGGAAAAAAGTTTCATTATAGTTGAGAGTTGCTTATTAAGTTGAATTCTGCAGAAAACAAGGGTTTTAATGTATTATTTTGACCTAGATAATATGTTTCACTGATTTTTTTTTTCATTTTACTATTGCTTTGAGTGGGGGGAGCATTATGTAGAAACAGCTTAAAATGAGATCTGCTTCAAATTCCCAATGGTTTTTAGTAAGAAGAACAGCATCTATTGTGTGCTGAGGAGTAGCAGAGGGACATGGGGTGATTTTCCTAAAGCATACTTCCTTAACTCTAGATATACATTAGAACTGCATGGAATTTTTTTTTTTTTTTAAATATAAGTCTGGGCTACATCTACAGAGATTAATTGTTCTGGGGTGGGGTCCAAACACTGGTGTTTTTTGAAGTTTCCAGATGATTTCCATATATTGTCTTCCAGGATGAATATCCAATAATACAGTGGTTCTTCAAGTGTGGTCCTCAAACCATCAACTCGGCATCACCTGGAAACTTATTAAAAATGTAAATTATCAAGTTCCACTACAGACATACTGAGTTTGAAACTCTGGCATGAGGTCCAATGGACTATAATGCAGTAAGCCCTACAGGTGACTTGGATAAACACTAATTTTTCTTCAAACTTTAGCTGCGTTAATATCAAAATTTCTGATATAGTAGGTTTGGCATGAGGCTCAAGAATCTGTATTTCTAACTAGTTTCAAGGTGATGCTGATGCTGCTAGCTGGGAGACTACTTTGTGTACTGCAGGGTTGAAGTGTTGCAACAAATATAAGATGAGACTAACAAGACAACATATTTATAGATGTTTTTTAAAATGTTATATATCACCCTTCTTAAGAATTGCCCTTTTGTCAAAGATAACCTTTATAAAACCTTTAATTTCAAACCCCACCAGGTGGTACCCCACAGTCTTTGTCCAGATTCTAGAATAAAACCTAGAATCTAGGGGCTCATCCATCTTGTTCATTACTGAGTGTGGATTTAGCACAGTTTAGCTCTCAATAAACACTTACGGCATGAAAGAGATAATGAGAGAATATTTTGATTGAGCTTACCAGAAAATTCAGTCTAGCAAAAATTTCACTTATTCTTTTCAGTAGTTGTTTTACTTAATTTTAATTGACAGGCTGCTTTAAATACTATCGACTAGCTGTATTTTGCTTAAAAGATTGAATCTGTCTAGTTTAGCAACTGGCAACAAGCAGACATTTATTCACTAGATTTTTTGGTTCTGAACCAGTTACCATGAAGCTGAGCGAACATCAGGTGATGCCACCAGTGCAGTTATTTCCTGTTCATATGGTCCTAATATCTATAAACCTTTAATCCTTCAGTCATATAATTATGAATCTGCCATCAGCAACTTACAGAACAGAGCAGTTCACTGATAAAGGATAATCCATTTATTTCCTTGCTCCTTTGTACACATGTTCTGATAATTATAACAATGTAAATGGAAATATAAAAGAATATCTATGACAGTTTAATCGGAATGGGGGATTTTTCCAACTTCTAAGACTGTCAGTATGATATTCTTATATGATTGCAGAGAGTGAAAAGTAAGTATTTTTGACACATAGTTTGTCAAAGGATAATTTCCTTCTTTCTCTCCTTTAGCAGGAGAGAAGGAAGAAAATAATTTATGGACTTAAACATTTAGGAAAAAAGAACGAGAGCTATTCTCTGTTAAATGTCAATATGCATCCAGTCTCAAAAACACACCTCTCAGTACATGGGGCTCCTGTACCCTTATATTGCTTTTAGAGGGATCTGGATGAAAGCTTCAGCTAAACTATTTCTGGGAGTTGAGAGTAAGGGGCTATTGTTCAATATGTCATCTTCACCTATGTATAAAATAGACGGTAGTTAGCATATTCTGCCAAAATCTCAAGAGATGTCAGATTGTGTCAAATTTAGCATATTTCATCAAGATCTCAAAAAGACTTTAGATTTATCAATTTTGTGAGAGGAGTATGATCTGGATCACATGTTCAACTCGCCAGCTGTCTATGAAAAAATAACAAAAGTCAACAAGAAGTAATATTGCTAAATGTTGACAAACAGCTTTATCACCCATAAGGATGACTCGAAAAAAAAAAACAAAAAACAGATTATTTATTTGGAATTTGGAGATGACTCCAAAAAGAACATAGAAAGATTTGTTTCAGAGAAAGAGAAAATAATCAGCGAAATATAGTCATTTTTTGTAATAACGTTAAATGGAGTATAATCCATAAAAATATTGAATCAATTTGCTGTACACTGGAAACTAATATAATATTGTAAATCAACTATACTTTAACTTAAAAAGAAGAATCAGAATTCAATAATCTAGGAAAAACTACTTAAAGATGAGAAAATTGTAAAATAGAACCACCCAACACAACCTACATGCATGTTATTTCAATGAATTTGAAATAACATTATAAAATGTACAATACATTAATATATATGTAGTAAATAAATTAAAATGAAATATAAGATGGATTTTATTGATTGATTTATTTTTTCTATCCCCTCCCTCTTGGACCTCCCTCCCATCCCCCCATTCCACCCATCTATGTCATCACAGAGCACCAAGCTGAGCTCCCTGTGCTGTACAGCAGGTTCCTACTGGCTATCTATTTTACACATGGTAGTGTATATATGTCAGTCCTAATCTCTCAATTTGTCTTACCCTCCCCTTCCCCCACTGTATTCACATGTTTGTTCTCTACATCTGAATCTCTATTCCTGCCCTGTAAATAAGTTCATCTGTACCATTTTTCTAGATTCCACATATATGTGTTAATATACGATATTTGTTTTCTCTTTCTGATTTATTTCACTCTGAGTGACAGACTCTAGGTCCATCCACACATCTACAAATGACCTAATTTTGCTCTCCGTCCCCTGCATCGGCAGGTGGACTCTCAACCACTGCGCCACCAAAGAAGCCCTACAACCTCTTCTTTATCTATTCATCTGTCACTGGACATTTAGGTTGTTTCCATGACTTGGCTATTGTAAATAGTGCTGCAATGAACATTGGGGTGCATGTGTCATTTTGAATTATATTTCTTTCAGGGTAATATGTCCAGGAGTGGGATTGCTGGGTCATACGGTACTTCTATTTTTAGTTTTTTAAGGAACCTCCATATTGTTCTCCACAGTGGTTGTATCAATTTACATTCCCACCAACAGTTCAAGAGGGTTCCCTTTTCTCCACACCCTCTCCAGCATTTATGGTTTGTAGATTTTTTGATGATGGCCATTCTGACCAGTGTGAGGTAATCCCTCATTGTAGTTTTGATCTGCATTTCTCTAATAATTAGTGATGTTGAACACCTTTTCATGTGCCTGTTGGCCACCTGTATGTCTTCTTTGTAGAAATGTCTATTTAGGTTTTCTGCCCATTTTTTGATTGGTTTTAAAATTTTTTTTTGATATTGAGCTGCATGAACTGTTTCTATCTTTCTGAGATTAATTATTTGCCTGTTGCTTCATTTGCAAATATTTTCTCCCATTCTGAAGGTTGTCTTTCTGTCTTATTTATAGTTTCCTTTGCTGTGCAAAAGACTTTAAGTTTAATTAGGTCTCATCTGTTTATTTTTGGTTTTATTTTCATTACCCTAGGAAGCAGGTCAAAAAAGATCTTGCTGTGGTTTATGACAAAGAGTGCTTTTCCTACATTTTTCTCTAAGAGTTTTATAGTGTCTGGTCTTACATTTAGGTCTTTATTCCATTTTCAGTCTATTTTTGTATACAGTGTTAGGTGGTGTTCTAATTTAATTCTTTTACATATAGCTGTCCAGTTTTCCCAACACCACTTATTGAAGAGACTGTCTTTTCTCCATTGCATATTCTTGCCTCCTTTGTCATAGATTAGGTGACCATAGGTGTGTGGGTTTATCTCTGTGTTTTCTATCCTGTACCATTCATTGATCTATATTTCTGTTTTTGTGCCAGTACCATACTGTCTTGATTACTGTAGCTTTGTAGTATAGTCTGAAGTCAGGGAGTCTGAGTCCTCCAGCTCCGTTTTTCTTTCTCAAGATTGCTCTTGGAGTTTGGGATCAACATATCAATACTGCTATATTTAAAATGGATGACCAACAAGGATCTACTGTATAGCACAGGGAAAACTGCCAAATGTTATGTGGCAGCCTGGATGGAAGGGGAGTTTTGGGGAGAATTGATACATGTATATGTATGGTTGAGTTCTTTTGTTGTGTACTTGACACTATCACAAAATTGTTAATCAGCTATACTCCAATCTAAAATAAAAAGTTAAAAAAAAGATTGTTTTCTCTATTTGGGGTCATTTGTGTTTGTATACAAATTGTAAAATTTTTTGTTCTAATTCTGGAAAGAATAACATTGGTAATTTGATAGGGATTGCATTGAATCTGTACATTGTTTTGGGTGGTATAATCATTTTCACAGTTTTGATTCTTCCAATCCAAGAACATGGTATATCTCTCGATCTTTTTGTATCATCTTTAATCTCTTTCATCAGTGTCTTATAATTTTCTGCATACAGGTCTTTTGTCTCCATAGGTAGGCTTATTCCTAGGTATTTTACTCTTTTTATTGTGATGGTAAATGGGATTGTTTCCTTAATTTTTCTTTCTGATTTTTCACTGTTAGTGTATAGGAATGCAAGAGATTTCTATGCATTAATTTTGTATCCTGCAAATTTACCAAATTCATTGATTAGCTGTAGTATTTTTCTGGTGGCATCTTTAGGATTTTCTATGTGTGGCATCATGCCATCTGCAAACAGTGACAGTTTTGTTTCTTCTTTTCCAATTTGTATTCCTTTTATTTCTTTTTCTTCCCTGACTGCTGTGGCTAGGACTTCAAAAACTATGCTGAATACGAGTGTTGAGAATGGACATCCTTGTCTTATTCCTGATCTTAGGGGAAATGCTTTCAGTTTTTCGCCATTGAGAATGATGTTTGCTGTGGGTTTGTGGTATATGGCTTTTAGTATGTTGAGATAAGTTCCCTCTCTGCCCACTTTCTGGAGAGTTTTTATCATAAATGGGTGTTGAATTTTGTTAAAAGCTTTTTCTGCATTTCTTGAGATGATCATATGTTTTTTAGTTTTAATTCATTAACATGGCGTATCACATTGATTTGCCTATATTGAAGAATCCTAGCATTCCTGGGATAAATCTCACTTGATCATGCTGTATGACGCTTTTAATGTGTTGGTGGGTTCTGTTTGCTAGTATTTTGCTGAAGATTTTTGCATCTATGTTCATCATTGATATTGACCTGTAGTTTTTTTTTGTATGTGTGTGGCATCTTTCTCTGGTTTTGGTATCAGCGTGACGATGTCCTTGTAGAACAAGTTTGGGAGTGTTGCTCATTCTGAAATTTTTTTGGGAAGAGTTTGAGAAGGATAGATTTTAGCTCTTCTCTAAGTTCTTGATAGAATTTGCCTGTGAAGCTCTCTGGTCCTGGAATTGTGTTTGCTGGAAGATTTTTTAAAATATTTATTTATTTATTTAGGTTGTGTTTGGTCTTAGTTGTGGCACACAGGATCTTTGTTGCGGGACACGGGATCTTTCGTTGTGAGGTGTGTGCTCCTCTCTAGTTGTCACATGCAGGTTTTCTCTTCTCTAGTTGTGGTGTACAAGTTCTAGGGTGTGCACACTTTGTAGTTGTAGCGTACAGGTTCCAGAGTGCATGGGCTCTGTAGTTTGCAGCACACATGCTTTCTAGTTGAGGCACATGAGCTCAGTAGTTGTGGTGTGTGGGCTTACTTACCCTGCGGCATGTGGAATCTTAGTTCCCTGACCAGGGATCAAACCCCCATCCCCTGCATTGGAAGGCAGATTCTTTACCATTGTACCACCAGGAAAGTCCCTGTTGGAAGATTTTTAATCTCAGTTTCAACCTCATTACTTGTGATTGGCCTGCTCTTATTTTCTAATTCTTCCTGGTTGAGTCTTGGAAAGTTGAACCTTTCCAAGAATTTGTCCATTTCTTCCAGGTTGTCAATTTTATTGACATAGAGTTGCTTGTAGTAGTCTCTTATGATCATTTGTCATTTTGCAGTGTCAGTTGTAATTTCTCCTTTTTTGTTTCTAATTTTGTTGGTTTGAGTCCTTTCCCTTTCTTTCTTGATGAGTCTGGGTAAAGGTTTATCAATTTTGTTTATCTTCTCAAAGAATGAACTTTTAGCTTTGTTGATCTTTGCTGTTGTTTTCTTCATTTCTATTTCATTTATTTCTCCCCTGTTCTTTATGATTTCTTTCCTTCTACTGACCATGGGTTTTGATTTTTCTTCTTTCTCTGATTGCTTTAGGTGTAAGGTTAGATTTTTTTATTTGCGATTTTTCTTGTTTCTTGAGGTGAGATTTTATTGCTACAAACTTCCCTCTTAGAACTGCTTTTGGTACATCCTATAGGTTTTGGGTTGTCGTGTTTTCATTGTCATATGTTTCTATGTATTTTTTTATTTCCTGTTTGATTTCTTCAGTTATCTCTTGGTTATTTAGTAACATATTGTTTAGCCTCCCTATGTTTGTGTCTTTTACTTTTTTTTTCTGTAATTTATTTCTAATCTCATAGCATTGTGGTCAGAAAAGATGCTTGATATGATTTTAATTTTCTTAAATTTGCTGAGGCTTGATTTGTGACCCAAGATATGATCTGTCCTGTAGAATGTTCCGTGTGCACTTGAGAAGAAAATGTATTCTGCTGCTTTCAGTTAGAATGTCCTATAAATATCAGTTAAGTCTATCTGATCTATTGTGTCATTTAAAGCTCATGTTTCCTTATTAATTTTCTGTCTGGATGTTCTGTCCATTAGTGTAAGTTGGGTGTTAAATTTCCTCACTATTATTGTGTTACTGTTGATTTTTGATTTTATGGCTGTTGGCATTTTCCTTATTAATTTTCTGTCTGGATGTTCTGTCCATTAGTGTAAGTTGGGTGTTAAATTTCCTCACTATTATTGTGTTACTGTTGATTTTTGATTTTATGGCTGTTGGCATTTGCCTTATGAATTGAGATGCTCATATGTTGGGTCTATAAATATTTACAAATGTTATATCTCTTTCGGACTGATCCCTTGATGATTCTGTAATGGCCTTCCTTGTCTCTTGTAACAGTCTTTATTTTAAAGTCTATTTTATCTGAAATGAATATTTCTACTCCAGCTTTCTTTTGATTTCCACTTGCATGGAATATCTTTTTCCATCCCCTCACTTTCAGTCTGTATGTGTCCCTAGCTCTGAAGTTGGTCTCTTCTAGAGACCATATATACAGGTCTTGTTTTTGTATCCATTCAGCCAGTCTATGTCTTTTGGTTGGAGCACTTAATCCATTTACATTTAACATAGTTATCTATATATATGTTCCTGTTGCCATTTTCTTAATTGTTTTGGATTTGTTATTGCAGATCTTTTCTTTCTCTTGTGTTTCCTGCCTAGAGAATTTCCTTTAGCATTTGTTGTAAAGCTGGTTTGGTGGTGCTGAATTCTCTTAGCTTTTGCTTGTCTGTAAAGCTTTGGATTTCTCTGTAGAATCTGAATGAAATCCTCACTGGGTAGAGTGATCTTGCTTGTAGGTTTTTCCCTTTCATCATTTTACATATATCCTGCCACTCCCTTCTGGCCTGCAGAGTTTCCCCTGAAAAACCAGCTGATAAGCTTGTAGGGATTCTCTTCTATGTTATTTGTTGCTTTTCCGTTGCTGCTTTTAATAATTTTTCTTTGAATTTAATTTTTGTTGGTTTGATTAATATGTGTCTTGGTGTTTCTTTTAGGATTTATCCTGTATGGGACTCTCTGCATTTCCTGAACCTGGGGTGACTATTTCCTTTCCCATGTTAGGGAACTTTTCCACTATAATCTCTTCAAATATTTTCTCAGACCCTTTTTCTTTCTCTTCTTCTTCTTGGACACCTATAATTCAAATGTTGTGCCAGAGGTCTCTGAGACTGTCCTCAATTCTTTCCATTCTGTTTTTTCTTTATTTTTCTCCTTGGCAGTTGTTCCCACCACTCTATCTTCCAGCTCATTTATCTGTTCTTCTGCCTCAGTTATTCTGCTATTGATTCCTTCTAGTGTATTTTTCATTTCAGTTATTGTGTTGCTCATCACTGTTTGCTTGTAATATAATTCTTTTAGTTCTTTGTTAAACATTTCTTGTATTTTCTTGACCCATGCCTCTATCCTATTTCTGAGGTTTTGGATCATCTTTACTATCATTGACTCTGAATTCTTTTTCAGGTAGGTTGCCTATTTCCTCTTTGTTTATTTAATATTCTAGCTTTTTTTTTATCCTGCTCCTTTGTCTGTAATGTATTTCTTTGTCATCTCATTTTTCTGATGGATGGGCCTGTGGTCCTGTCTTACTGGTTATTTGTCCTGAGGCTTCCAGCACTAGAGTTTGCAGGCAGTTAGTATAACCAGGTCTTTGTGCCAAGATGAGGACCTTTGGGATATCTTACTCTGATTAATATTCCCTGAAATCTAAGGTTCTATGTTAATGTAGCTTTTTGGACTTGGTACTCCCACCACAGGATCTCAGGCCTGACCCCCGGCCTATGAACCAAGATCCTGCAAGTTATGCAGCAGAGAGAAAAAAAAAAAAAAAAAAGCAGAACAATAGCAAGGAATACAAAAATAAACTAAAATTAGAAAAATAAAATTATAAATGAAACAAAAACACCAAGGTAAAACAGAACAACCACAGTAGCAGGAAAAAAAAAAAAGGCTGGAAAAGTCCTTGACTGTGGTAGGCCAGAGCTTAGGCAGGGAGTGGAGCTTAGATAGGAGTGGGGCTTAGGCTCAAGATCTACTCATGAGAAAAGGCCCTGGGAGGGTGAGGGGTGGGACTTTGGCTCAGTGCAGCTAAAGGGGAAATCCAAGGTTGGAGGATCAGGCCCAGGACCCTAGCAGGCTTGCCAGGACTTGAGTGGGCAGGGGAAATTGTGATTGCATTCCCTTTGGATCCTCAGATCCTCTGGGGTCTCTCCCCATCCCCACTGATCCTCTCACCATGGTTGGGCACTTCCTGGGAGACACACTCCCCTCCCCCAGCCACCCCTCAGGGCCACTGGTCCCATCCCGCCTCCACTTCTCCTCCCACGTCACTCCCCCCAAAAATCCTACCCAGTCACTCGGGGTTTCCTCCTGTCCCCCTAGGTGCCCAAGGTCCCCCACCAGTGCCTGTTAAGTGCCCTAGTTGTGAGAAGATGCAAACTCTGTGTTCTCCTACTCTGCCATCTTCTGAGATGGATTTTAATATAGAGTAAGGGCAGACATATAATTAGAAATTTTAAAAGAAAAGAAATGAAAAAAGATAAAAACAAGTTTTATCATCACAACGAGATAGACTTGACTTTGTGCATAAATTTAATCACTGACCTTTAGAAGCACAACTGTGCAAAGGACTAGAAAGGACATATAAGTCAGGAGTTATCACAGACTCATGGTGTAGTACTTCCAGTTTCCAAGTCTGTAAAACAATATCTTTGCATTCCAAAAACTTGGAAGAAGAAGTCCATTGTGAGAAGAATTTATAACTTGTATGTACTGAGAAATGAATGAATAAGTACTATCTGTATAGATACAGATTTACTTTGAAAAATGTTGGGTGAATAAAGAAAGTTGCAATATTGTAAGAATAGAATGAGAATATTTATGCAGTTTAAAGCACACAGTAAATGGTTCATGAATACATTAGGGTTAGATACCTCTCAGAGCAAGGGTGGTGAATGTGTGGAGAAAGGAGTGCAAAGGTGAGTTCTGTAAAAAATTGACTTGACAAAAATCACAGATTAATTAATTATTAATCATGATTAATTATTACATGATTAATTATTAATAATTAATAAATTGATTATTTCTGGAGACCTATTAGATCACTTTATTTTTGAATAGTATGATCTTTAAACATTTGAAGAAACAAAGAAAGTGACACCACATAGTTTTGTCTTATAGTGGAGAAGAGAATGTTGTCCTAATTTCATCATTTATGTGGGCAAGTGTTTATTGACCTCTGTGAGTGGATTACTCGGTTGAAAGGACATTACAGTTAAACAGATACATTTCTGTCTTCAAAGAATTCACAATTTCAAAGCCCTACAGGATCTAGGAAAATTAAAGGAGGCTGAAATTCTAGGTAAATGTTCCTGTTTCTTAGCATTTTGTAAATAGTTCTAGTTTCTGTCAACCATGCTCTCTTTGCTATAACTTTTAATATTATTGTAAAAAGAATTCGACTCCAGGAAAATCAAAGTATATTCATTTTTACTTAATGTTTAAATATTGAGAAAATGTTATTTCTGTGTGTTCTGACCATTACAAGCTTCTTCGTAAGTATAACCACTAATAATTTGTTGTAGAACTTCAACTTTCCAAAGATGCCATAGTGGGGTAACCAATTAAAGGAGACCATTAAGGAAATATATTGCAATTAAGTTTACATTCAACAGATAGGGCTTGTTGGTAGGTAAAAGGAATCTTTTAAATGTGGGCTATTTATTTTTACATTTTATCATGTTGATTATCACAGCATGAGACATTCTTTTAGATTAAAAATGTTGTGACACGTTAACTTTAAAAAATGAAAAAGCCAATATGCACAATTAAACAATTATCACTTTCAACCTAGACTCACAAATGAAAATAAATAGGTAAGACAAGAGCACATAAACACTTAGTGGGTCTCAGTTACACTCACTGCCTCTGTGGCAGCTCCATTAACTTGAAACCTTGGATTGTTGTTAAGAAATTACAGTCTTGCCTCAGTAAAGGAGTAGAGTTATGCTTGCTCATAAGACTGGAATATATCTTCTTCATCATGAGGCTAAGCATTCTCCCTTCAAATGTGGAGTAGGTGTATGTCTTAATATGTGTCATTTAACAAGTGCATAATATACCTCCTTTCTCTTAGAATGTGTTTTCAAATTCCATTAGTGTCAGAAGTTTGCAACTTGAGGCAAAGACCATGCTTCAAATATATAGCAATGATACAGAAGATACAAAAGAGTAAACAACAGTAATGGCAACAAAAAAATCACTTTATGCAGGCTAAAAAACTGGATTATATATTTTTGTGGTCCAGAAAAATGGAACAGATGCAGAGGAGAAAGAGGGAGCACAGCTCTGAAGTTGTGCTTGTTGGTCTCTAAGATTGTGAGTAGATAATGGCCATGGTATTCAGTAATGGACCATCTGCTTGAAGCCACCCAGAGAATAGTGCTCAGAACAGTCTACTCCAAAATGCACTTGAAAAGGCAGAAATGTAAGAATCTAGGGAAGCCTGAGGACAAGGTCAAAGCTATGTGATCAGCAAATGCAACAAACTACAGTTGGCTGGATGATGGGAAGTGCAAAATCCCTAATAGCTTAGCAGGAAAGAGATCTGAACCATTACTATAAGTGCTGAGGTCCAGTGAGGAGTGGGGGCCAGATCAAAATCATGAGACAAAGACAGGTAAGAAAAGGGAGGATGAAGTAAGAAAAGGAAAAACAACACATGCACGCACACAAAACTTCCCACTCAAAATTAGCATTTCCTCCATAATGGCAAAAAATAAATATATATAGTTACAGATATAATATAAATTCCTGGGAAAAAGTTTATTCCAGATAATATTAATTTTGTATAAAAGTCTTAGTATAGTTTAAATATAGTAAATTGCAATAAAATACAATTTTAACTTCCCTACAACAAAGACGTATTAAACAGAGTTAAAAGACAATGAATGGGCTGTGGTTGGAAGATGGCGGAAGAGTAAGACGTGGAGATCGCCTTCCTCCTCACGGATACACCAGAAATACATCTACACGTGGAACAACTCCTACAGAACACCTACTGAAGGCTGGCAGAAGACCTCAGAGCTCCCAAAAGGCAAGAAACTCCCCACGTACCTGGGTAGGGCAAAAGAAAAAAAGAAAAAACAAAGACAAAAGAATAAGGACGGCACCTGCACCAGTGGGAGGGAGCTGTGAAGGAGGAAAAGTTTCCACACACTAGGAAGCCCCTCCGCGGGTGGAGACTGCGGGAGGCGGAGGGGGGAGCTTCGGGACCGCGGAGTAGTGCACAGCGACGGGTGCGGAGGGCAAAGCGGGGAGATTCCTGCACAGACGATCGATGCCGACCGGCACTCACCAACCCGAGAAGCTTGTCTGCTCACCCGCCGGGGCAGGCGGGGCTGCGAGCTGAGGCTCGGGTTTCGGTTTTGGACGGAGCGCAGGGAGAGGACTGGGGTTGGCGGCTTGAACACAGCCTGAAGGGGTTGGTGCGCCACGATTAGCCGGGGGGGAGTTCGGGGAAAAGCCTGCACCTGCCGAAGAGGCAAGAGACTTTTTCTTCCCTCTTTGTTTCCTGGTGCGCGAGGAGAGGGGTTTAAGAGCGCTGCTTAAAGGAACTTCAGAGACGGGCACGAGCCGCGGCTGAAAGCGCGAACCCCAGAGACGGGCGTGAGCCGCGGCTAGAACCGCGGACCCCAGAGATGGGCGGGAGATGCTAGGACTGCTGCTGCCGCCACCAGGGGGGCTGTGTGCGAGCACAGGTCACTCTCCGCGCCCCTCTTCCGCGGAGCCTGTGCAGGCCTCCACTGCCAGGTTCCCGGGATCCAGGGACAACGTGATATTAGCTCGGGGCCTTGTGACAGCCTGGAGGGGTGGGATTGGGAGAGTGGGAGGGAGGGAGACGCAAGAGGGAAGACATATGGGAACATATGTATATGTATAGCTGATTCACTTTGTTATAAAGCAGAAACTAACACACCATTGTAAAGCAATTATACCCCAATAAAGATGTTTAAAAAAAAAAAAAAGACAATGAATGGCAGAAAAATATTTATAATGCATCTAAGTGACAAATTATTATTCTTTGGTACATATTAAGAATTTAGCCAATCTTGAGGAAAAGCTAAACAACTCAAAGTTTATGAACACAATACATAATGAGAAAAAAATGTTCATTAAAGGCATGAAAAGTTATGTAACCTAAGTATTATCAGGAAAATTAAAAAAATAAAATAAAATACTTCACCTGCAAAAAAATTAAAAAAAATACTTCACCTGCATCTAATTATCAAAAGTTAAAATGTTTGCCAATACATGTGCTGGACATAATGTCTTCTTTAGTACCCAAATAAAAAACTCATAGGTAATATTACCTATCTATACATACTTAAAAAAAATAATATAATTCATGGTATTATAATATGTATCATAATTAAAACATGAAAGGAAGACTAAAAGAAAGTAATTTACAATTTACGATTGTACAGTTTCATACATAAATGCCTAGGCAGGACAGCATTATGTCAGGCATTTGCAACTGTATCACTGTGAAAAGGACAGCAGTGAGTCCAGACCTGCTATTTTTGGTAGACAATTTAATGACCCTAGGTATTGTTGTCATTAGTGATGTGCTTCTTTAAAGTAGCGACCAAGTTTTGTGCATATCTGTACCTCCCCACAAAAAATTGGTTTTCTCTATAGTTTACACAGTGGTCCTAGTCATTGAAAACTCAGCATAGGTTAAACTAAGCAAAAAATTATTTGGATTCATATGGAAGGTAATTTATGTGATAGCACTGATACTTACATACAAGTTTCGGTTGATTTGTTTTATCTCCATGAATATTCACTTATATATTCAAAAGTTGAGGAGCAAAATGATTCTTCACTTAAAGGACTGTCACATGCAGGGTTAGTCATCTCATATTCCTGACCCCCACTCACTTAATGCCAGTAGCACTTTCCAAACATAATGACAACCCAAAACTTCCCCACAAATTTCCAATGCTTCTCAGAATGTGGTACCACACTCTATGAGAAGCACTGACTACAGTGAGAGGGACTCTTTCAGTGTATTGATTGTGACATAAATTGGTGCAACTCAAGGCAGGTAGTTAATTTATAATAAACTTAAAGGTTTCATTCTCTAAGATCAAGCAATTCCACTCACAAGCATACACTCCAGAGAAATCCTAACTCATGACATGGGGAGGAATGTATGTGAGTGATTATTGCCACACAGAGAAAAACTGAAGTCAACTATTCTTGCAAAGGAATACTTGATAGATATACATATAAATGATAGAGCTACAGATATGCATTAATTTCAAAAACATAATATTGAGAAAAAGCTGTAGAAGGAGCTGTACAGAATGATGTCAATTACATACATTGAAAAAAATATGAAGCCAATACTTTACACTGTTAAATACACATACGTATGTAGTAAACAAACAATAACACATACCAGTGTTTAGACAGGCTTTTCCTCCAGCAACAGATGGAGGGGAATCTTCAATGTTACTTTCCTAAGGAAAAGGTTCAAAGTGGATATGTCAAAATGTTTTTGTTTTTAACCTGGTATCTATCAGAGTGTTTCTTATATTATTCTATATAATTATGTACAGTTATTTATTTTTCAATTATATTCTTTTAATTAAACAACCAGTATCTCTTTCAAGGCAAGGGTTTTTTATTGGTAACAGAAATAGTTATTTTTTTTAGTAAGTCTTTTACCCTATACTTTACATATTTTCCTACAAATAAATTTTCCACAGGTCTCTTTGGATGGCCTCAATTCTTTCCTGTATTATATGAAATCCACACTATTTCATGGGATAAAACTATGTTTCATTCATCTTTTTTTTCTTAGCTTGTAGCATAATTTCTACCTTGTATATCATGTATGAGAAATAAATAGCTGGAATGAGGGGGTAGATTTTGTATAAAAAATAAACACATGAAATGTGTATTATAGGAGAAATGACTTTGCCTTGTGCCAGGGACTTTATTTCAGAGAATATTTGTCCTGGAAAAAAATTTCTGCTGAAATAGATGTGTATTCTATAATCTCTCAAACTTTAAAAAGCAAAAATTATTTCCTAGATTATTTTTAAGTACTGCAGACATTTTGCAACAAACATTAAAGGAGAAAGAACCTACTTTTTTTTTTTTTTTTTAATCACAAAGATTTCCTGCAAGGAATTAAAAAATAAGGGTAGCATTTAAAGTTCTGCCACAGCTGTTGAGACATTTTAATGTATTTTTGAACTTTGCACAATGACAGACTAGCAGAGATCTCACAATAACAGCATGAAAGCCATGAGGCAGTGACATTTCAAACACAAACCACTGTGTAAAGTGGGGCAATTGGAGTAAGACATGGTATATGAGAATGACTCAGCATCAAGGTGATGCAAAAAGATAAGCATCCATTCATGTTATCTTACTTATGACTTCGAATTGGTTAAGTTAATTTCAATTATTATTTGTACTGTATTTTGTTTCCACAAACACTTAAAATATCAACAGGCTAGATATTTACTTCAAGGAGGACAAGACTAAGTACTGAGGTGAAATTCTGGAACTCAGAATATGTAGGTCTCTCAGAACCACGTCACGCAAAAGAATGCCAAAATAATTCCCATTGTTGCCTAGGTATTATATTTAGTAAAAGTATTGAATATTTGTTGAATAAATAGATTAATTGGATTTGTCACAGTAGGGCATCATGCTTCATTTAGCCTGAGAATCAGCTTCCGTCAGTAGCATCAGATGTTGTTTTATAGTTGCAGGAATATCTATCATAGTGACAATTCAGAGATTAGCTTTATTTATTAAAAATGCCCATTTCCATTAAAGCCCATTTTGCATTGTCCTCATTGATTTATCTAGAATTTCACTAAGGTATTTTCACATGGACCCTGTTCCAGTGTGTAATAAAAAGTCTTTATTAACCCTAAATTTACTATTTTAAAAATGTTAGAGAAGGGTTTTCTGGATAGAGTAGTCCATGAGACTGTCATATGTACTTTCTTCCAACCCCATATATCAGTTTTAAACTTTAAGCCTTATCCCTAATTTTCAGTCTTCAGTCAATCACTAATTCATTCATTTGGTTAATCAGTCAGTCAATAAATGTTTATTAAGTGCCATTGTGTGCCATGCGTCATAATAGGTGCTGGGGATAAAGTGGTGACAAAACATACAAAAGTCTCTGACCTCATGAGGCTATTTTGAATGGGGGACAAACAATAAATTGAAGAAAAAAATATAATCCACCTATCTATCTATCTATCTATCTATCTATCTATCTATCTATCTATCTATCCATCTATCTATCTACCTACCTATTCACTTAATTATGCCAGACCATGTAAAGTGCTAAGGAGAAACTAAAGCAGGAATGTGTAACAGGAAGTGTAGGGTGGGGTTAGGGGAGGAAGTGAAGACTAGCAGTGATCACAGGCAGGTTGCAGTTTTATGTAAGGTGAGCAGGGAAGGCCTTTCTGAGTATGTGAGTATTGGAGTGAAGGTGGGAAGAAAGTGAGAGAGTAAACCTATGGGAAGAGCTTTCCAGGTAGCAGGGTCATCAAGTGTAAAGATCTCCAGGCTGGGCTGTGCCTGGCACATTCAAAGACCAGAGACAATGCCAGACTGGAGACCTCAGAGGTTTGCCTGAACCTCTGAAGTCACTATCGCTTATTTTGATCCACTTCTTATCTCTCTTCACCATGACTTTCATAAGTTACAAAAAACTAGCTCTGCAGGGATGCATTTTGATTTCCTACAGGAACGGTAATTAGTTTCATTTCTTTCCTCTTGAAATTTAGTATTTGTTAGCCATCCACCTCTCCCACTCCTCTCCTCCCACAATTTTATAGCATAAGTTTTCCTTAAAGTTTGCATGATTTGAAGTATTTTTGACCTCTTCAAATTATATATATTACGGTCAATGTTACAGCAGGTTATATCTACATCCTAAAAGGCAAATGAGCCTTCCTAAAGGAAAACTGAGGTATCTGAATTCCACTTTTTGTATAAAATATTTGTCATCACATTATACTCAGACTAAATAAATTGTTTAAATAGAGGACAAAAAATAAGAATTGCATTTAGTATTGGTACATTATATAGTTAAAATTTTTAAAGATGCAGCTTGACTATGGTGCAAATGATCCTTGATCTATATAGATTTGTTTTGCAGAGAGCACAAATGTACCCGGAATATATCCCTTGATTACAGAATCTTTTTTGTGGTAATAGACATGTTTTCAAATTTGCTTTACCCTGAACAAACTATGAAAACTCAAAACCTAATTCTGAACTCCTGCCTATACAGTATTATTTGTAAGATTTACATGTTCATTTAATTAATTATTAAAAACACTGGTGAAAACCCTGTGTCTCTATTCTGATCCATTCATACATTGTTTCAAACTGTTATAATTACTGCATCTGTGAAATATGTTCTATCTCGTACTATTAGCTAATATCTGCATAAAATCCCTCTGGTTAGTTCCTAAAAACATCCTGTCTATTTTTTTCTTCACTTTATAGGATTATAATTTATATAATATTTAATAAGTTTAATTGTTTTACCCATGTAATCACCGCCACAGTTAAGGTAGGAAATATTTTCATCACCCAAAAGGTTCTTTAAGTCCCTTCCCAGTAAATCACCATCCACCACTAGCCCCAGGCAACTGGTGCTCTGCTTTCTCAGCGCAGATTAAATTTGTCTTTTCTAGAGTTCCACATAAATGGAATGATACAGCATGTGCTCTTTTTGTCTGGATCCTTGGACATGTTTTTAGATTGATTGTGTGCTTGTCTACCAGTAGTTTATTTCTTTTTATTATTTCATTATGTGGTATATCACAATTTGTTTATTCATTCATCCACTGATGGACATTATTAGGGTTGTTTTCAATTTTTGACTATTATGAATAAAGAATCTTTAAATAACCATATGCAAGTCTTTGTGTGGACATATTTTCATTTCTCTTCCACTTAACAGTACAATTCCTTTATTTTGTGAAATTGCATGCTTAACATTTTAAGAAACTATAAAACTCTTTTTCAAATTGAACCATTTTAAATTTTCACCAGCAATTCATGAGTTTTAGTTACTCCACATCCTCACTAACAGTATATGCCATTATGTGTATGTGTGTGTGTGTGTGAATTTTAGTTATTCTGAGTGTGTAGGAACACTTCTCTATGGATTTTAGTTACATTTCCTTCAAGGCTGCTGAAGTTGGGTTTCTTTTTATGTGCTTTTGGTAGTTGTATATCTTTATTTCTGAAGTGTTTGTTTAGCTCTTCTCATTTTAAGAATTGGGTTTGTGTCATTATTATGTAGTTAGTGGAAAATTTTTAATACAGTTTCTGGAAATTTGTTATTATATATATATTTATTTATTTATTTATTTATTTATGTATATCACATATTTTCTCTCAGTCTGCGGTTTGTTTTTTCATTTTCATAACAGTGTCTTTCAAAGAGCTAAAATTAAAAGTTTTCTGTTTTAAAAAAGGTCAGTTTATCATGTTTGCCTTTTATGATTAGTTCTTTCTGAGCTCTATATAAGACGAATTTGCTTGCCACAGGTACATAAACATTTTCTTCTTACTTTTTTTTCCCCTGTAAGCTTTATAATATTTGTTTTTACACTTAGATTTATGATCTGTTTTGAGTTAACTTTCATTTATACTGGGAGGTAAAGTTTGAGGTTCCTTATTTTGTATATATATACACACACACAGATATCCCAGCATCATTTGTTGTAAAGATGCTTTTCCTTATTGAATTACCTTGGCGCCTTTATTGAAAATCAATTGACAATGTGTATATGGGTCTGAACTCATACATACAAGGTAAATGCACTGCTGGACTCTCTATTCTGTTTCACTGGTAATGTAATGTATGTATTCTTTCTCAGGTTGTCATTGTCTTATTTACTTTTTCCATTATAGTAAGTCTTCAAATAAGGCAAAATTCTCAACATTGTTCTTTTTCAATATTGTTTTGACTATTTTAAACCATTTTCATTTCCATATAAATTCTAAAATCAGCTCATCAAATTCTCAATAAATCCTGTTGGGTTTTATTAGGTATTACTTTGAATCTATGAATGACTTTGGGAAAAATGTTTAAAGTTGCCCAATAATCCATGAAAATGGTATATCTCTCCATTTATGTATTTCTTTGATTTTGTCAGTTTTTGTAATTATCAGTGTACATGGCTTGCAAATACTTAGTCAAATTTATCCTTAAGTTGTTTATTTTTCTTTGGAATTTAAGTTCTAATAATTCATTGATATTTAAATATAATTGATTTCTATATACTGGGCTTGTATCCTGAGACTGTGCAAAACTTCCTCTGCTAGTCTAGAAGTTATCTCTTGGCAAAACAGACCAATTTTGGGCTTACTTTATTTGTTTTCCTTTCTTTCTTTTTTTTTTTTTTTTTTTTTTTTTTTTTGTTCGGGGGCCCCCTCTTTTTTTGGTTTTTTTGCTT